>NC_089747.1:1785000-1970000 GCF_040412425.1 Macrobrachium rosenbergii | reverse complement strand
GCCTGTAGGTAGAAGTAGATCGAACTTGCTTGAAAAGTTATGTACTTTTCAGGGAAATATATGTCAAATATTTAGGTTACGTTTCATCTGGTTATTTATACTATAAATAGAAACATTCAGCTGCTATACATAACGAGAGAGAGAGAGAGAGAAGAGAGAGAGAGAGAGAAAGGACTCTCCTCACCTATTAGAGCATATTTCCCCCGGGCGATGTCTCTGAAGAATTCCCAAGAGGCGACTTGGGCTGCAGTGAAGGACGTCATACGATCCTTCACTTTCCCTAGGACCCCTTCCGTCTGTTCCTGTTGGCATGAAGTCCCACGTGTCGCTGATGAAAGTCATTTCAGGAGATCTCTGAACTCGTTCTTGTTCTCAGAATAGTCACGAGGTTTTGTTCGCGGAAATAAATTCCCGCTAAATTTTTCAGACAAATGTCCCGCCGTTGTTTGGAATGAAAGTTACGCTGAATGATTTAAAATCAATAATTATTTAAGTGTGATCTTATAAAATATGAAAGAAGTATTTGTTTATGTATATTTGACGTTAAAGCTTATTTATCCCCCAAAAAATTATATTAACTTTGTACCAAGAAAGTGGTCTGTGTGTATAAACCACTCTGGTTTTTAATGACCTCAAAAAATCTATAAATCAAACCAGTTAATGGTAATTAGATATACATAACGTTTAAAATAACGTATCGAAATTACACGATGTTCAAAACGTACTGTAGTTTCGACTTGTATCTATTAAACATATAGTTTAAAAAATAGTAGGCCTAAGCATTGGCTTCATAACTATGAATCTGAAGTCAGGCCAACTCAGCGTTATTTTATAGACCACAATTACTAGATACTAAGGATATTTTCAGTATAGTGAACACTGATCGTTCAGTTCTAAAACGGTAATCAAAACTACGTTGCGTTTAAAGTTATACAGACTAATAAAAAAGAAAATTTACTTACTAAGAAGAAACTGTAAGTACTGGCTCCTTCTCTGAATGCTGGCTTGATATCGGTAGCCACAAGATCCTCTATTGAATTCACAGGCTGAGATCTTTTAGTAAATAGATCAATAAATAAATATATTCATATGTATATATATATATATATATATATATATATATATATATATATATATAGTTGTGTATGTGTAGGTTTTCGTTTGTGCACGTGCATGTACACTTAAAATCGTGTGATGTATAGGCTACGGGATGCATGTTTGTGTGTATGTATGTGTAGGCCTATATGTGTGTGTACCATCAGCATCTGATTTGCACATACGTCCAGAACGATTCAGAGATTGACAGAGTGCGAAAGAGAGAAAACGAGAGAAAAACGAAAGCGAGAGAGAGAGGGAGAGAGAGAGAATACTGGCTACAGTATAGACTACATGTATACGTATATATGAGGCCTATGGGTGTGTACCATCAGCATCTGATTATCTGATTGCACAAACGTACAGAGCGATTCAGAGAGAGAGAGAAACAGACAGAGCGAACGAGAGAGAGAGAGAGAGAGAGAGAGAGAGAGAGAGAGAGAGAGAGAGAGAGAAAGCACTTCATTCGCTATAAAATTCCGGTTCGGAAATTACTGATAAGAAGTGGCGTCTCATTCATACTCTCTCGCTGGCAGTTTTCGAATGATGATATAAATTCTGAATCCCGTTTCGTACTTTATGCACTCGGCACCGAGACTCCCGGGATTGCGAAGGTCAAAGGTCAACCTAGGTCACCGTATCCTGTGCGTTGTAAGGACATTTATTTAATTTATAAGTTTACTTTTAAGTACAATAGACCTATTCCGTAAAATATGTTGGTTATTAAATAGAAATATGCTTTATTTTTGTTTGTGAGTTCCTAAGTTTGTCAAGGCGGTTGCGCTGAATAGTTACGTGTGGTTTTTGCCAAAAGTAGACCTAAAATGGGCCTCGTTCATGGCAACAGTTGATCAGAATTTGGAGAAAAAAATTCTTGAAAAGTTTGCAGTGTCCAAAACATTATTATTATTATTATTATTATTATTATTATTATTATTATTATTATTATTATTATTATTATTATTGATTTTTTCAGCTAACAAAGTACAACCTTTTTAAATCTCAAGAATTATTTTTTTCTAATAGAAGGAAAATGTTCTCTCTCTCTCTCTCTCTCTCTCTCTCTCTCTCTCTCTCTCTCTCTCTCTCTCTCTCAATATCCTAAAAGGTAACTCTCTCTACCTCTCTCTCTCTCTCTCTCTCTCTCTCTCTCTCTCTCTACTAGAGAACTCAGCCCAGCGAAGCATCTTCATTCACAAAAAGAAAAAAAATGTAGAATCTAGCAAAGTAATTATCCCCAGGCCAGCTCTACAAAGGAAACCATTTAGAACTTTTGTAGTTTCGAGTAGAACGAAGACCTGAATTTAATTAAATAATTATAAAATTCTACATTATTTTGTTTATTTTTATTGTGAGGAAAAATTCCAATGGACATTTTGATTCCGGAGATAATTCCGAAAAGAGAGTTTCAATTATCTCGATCCCAATTCTTTCTTTGGCGAAAATGGGAAGCAGGTGTTAACCGTAACTTGCAACAAGCCGTGGCGGTTTTTTGCTAGCTGCCGTGTGCTTAATTGAACACCCCCCTTCCCAGGGAGACGAGCAATTCTTTTGTATTAGTTGTTAATCGTATTATTATTTGTTGTTTATTATCATCCCTTACTCTATTCCCTGATTCGTAATTCTCGCTCATTCATAGATTTCTCTATTTGTTTTATTTTTATATGTATTCGTCTTTCATTATTATTTAATTTCACTCTGTTTATATTTATTATTGTGATCGACATAAGTGCATTGGTTCCGGTGTTAATCTTCAAATTGATAACTTTAATTCTGTAGGTAATTTATATCTTTTCATTGAATATCCTAAATAATTTTATGTTATTAAAATCGTATTTCAAAATATAAAAAAATTAAGCTGAATATATTTTATAAATTCAAGGTACATTATCAGATAATTTGAGGAACCCAAATATTACCATTTCACAATACTTCAGAAGAAACCCCCTTTTCACAAGCGACTTAACTGCGTCGCATTTAAACGGAACTCTGTCAGTCAGTCAGACCAAACCACTGACCTGAACGGTATTGCCAAAAACGCAGTGATGGACCCACTGTAGACTGAGCCAAAGACGATCGCTATGAGCATCAGAATTCCACTCAATAAGCGACTTGTGGAATCTCTAGGCCACCAAGAGCTACCTGCAAAGGTGTGTGGTGGAGTGGCTTAGTTTTGCATTTCATTTTTTAATCAGTTTTTCAATAAAATCCTGGGAGATTTATGTGCATATATTACAAGGGATATACACGGTTTCTAACAGTACTAAGCTCTACAGAAAATGTATATTTGATTGTCCTAATTCTATGTAGAATTTTGGATCTCTTACGAACAAAAATTCCCAAAGACTTATAGACCCATTATTCTTTGGCTTAAATTTCTTGTCATATCTTATTCAAAACCATGGAGATTTATAAGCATAAATTTCAAGAAATATACACGCTTTCCTACATTCTACTCTCTACAGAAAATATACAGTTGGTGGTCCTAATTTTAAGTAGAGTTAATTACCTTACATGAACATATATTCCCGAAGGATTATATAGACCGATAATTCTTTGGCTTAAATTTCTCGTCATATTTTTCACCAGATCCTGGGAGATTTATATGCATATATTATAAGGAATATACACGATGACCTGCATTAATACTCACTACGGAAAATAAACACCCCCTGATCCTAATTTTACGTAGAATTAACACTTCCATACGAACATATATTCCCATCAAGAATCACAGTCCTTTTCGAAGACTCACCCTGATAGACGAAGATCGTGAGCGTTGCCCAACAATATTTGATGACCTTTCCCAGCCTCGTATTTCCCCGTTGACCGCCTTTTTCGTAATAAAATTCGGCTTCCGTTCCCGGAATGAGCGCTAGCATTACACCTGTCATGATGGCCGTGAAAAACCAACACGCCCACACCTGAAATAGAGGAAATATAATGGCCATTGGTTTTATTATTTGAGAATTTCCCGTCTACGGCCCAAAGCGTAAGGTACTCGTACACACTTAGCGATACCCCAATACTTTCTGTTTATAAGTGTGTAAATAGGAATAAGTGTTTAAGTACGTTTGTGAGGTGTTTTAGTATGTTTGTGAAGATGCATGTGAAGGGAAATTGCGTATGAATTGGTATCTGTGTTGGCGTGTGTTTGTAAATATGACGAAGTATGCATTAAATATTTTATTGATAAGACTACTATAGGCACAAGCATGTTTGTGGTTATACTTATGAAAATGAGAAACTATGAGTATGCATGTATATGTGAATATATTAAGAATACATGAAATGTATGTATGAATGTATGAAGAATATATGAACGTATGTATGCACGTCCGAATGTAATAAGACACGAAAATATATGTTAGCTTTCGTGTGTGTATTTATTAAAGAAATTAAAATTATATGGAATTTGTTTACATACGTTACTACGCATCACAATTTAATGAATAGAGTCTTATCACTACCTAAATTGAGATACGATTAGATACTGAAGACATTTTGATTTCTTGAAGACCAACCAAACATTAACAGTTCAGTAGATATCTAATCACTCTGAAGATAAGAGCTGATCAGATATAAAAAAAAGACGTAAATCTCAAACATTTTGAAGACCAAACATTCTTGATAAACTCACAAAAGGGCTGAAGATCTGGAGGAGGATAAAAGGCTTGATAAAGATCGAAGGGGCCTTCGAGATCAGGATGACATTGTCCGTGCTGTAGACCAACCCGAAGTCTACGACCAAGGTCCTTGAGTAGACGGGCGTGAAGTCTAAGGGCGCTATGTCCGCTTCCTGAAGAAGGAGGCAGGTTTTAATGAAATTGAGCAAAGGAAAGTAGCAGATTGCATGTCATTCGCAAATTATTATATTGTCAGTTGAGGGTAATGTTTTGTTATTGTTTTGGCATTGTGGGTAATTTTAGATTTAACGACAATACTGGCAGACATTTTATTCTCTGTACTGAGTTTATTCTTACGGAAGCTTGAAGGAATATATGATTAAAAATGACGCATTATAAGGTATATATGTCATGGGAATTAACAGTTTTACTCTCTCTCTCTCTCTCTCTCTCTCTCTCTCCTCTCTATGATTAAAAATGATCTCTCTCTCTCTCCCTTAATTTGTCCCCATCTCTTTCTCTTATCTTTCTTCCCATCTCTCTAGTCTCCCCTCTCATGGATCTCTCTCTCTCTCTCTCTCTCTCTCTCTCTCTCTCTCTCTCTCTCTCTCTCTCTCTTAATTGTCTCCATCTCTCCTTATCTCTCTCTCTCTCTCTCTCTCTCTCTCTCTCTCTCTCTCTCTCTCTCTCTCTCTCTCTCTCAAAACTCACCTTTCTGGCGAGAACCCCCACCATGCCGTTCCAAGACCCATCAGCAAGCAAGGACCCAAATCCCTCCGTCAGGAGAATTTTCTTCGAGAAATTCAACTTCCTTTCAATTTCACGCAGGAGGTCTGGAGCATACCCTCCCGCCTTCCCCGGATCCTGCCCTTCCTCGTACTCGAAGACGGTCGGTTTCTGTTTGAGATAAGAGGGAGAGATTTCCATGTTTTGATTTCGAAGACGGATGAAGCGCTTAAGAGATCATTGTGACCTCAGATTATATTGGAGAGACGACACAAATTGTGACCCCAGGTTACGTGAAAACATGACAAATTGTGACCCCTGGTTACGTGAAAACATGACAAATTGTGACCCCAGGTTACGTGAAAACATGACAAATTGTGACCCCAGTTTATATGAAAAGACGACACATATCTTGACCTCAGGTTACATAAAACCACGACACATATTATGAACCCAAGTTACGTAAAAACATAACACAAATTGTGACCCGGGTTACGTGTAAAAACGGCATAAATTGTGACCCCAGGTTACGTGAAAAAACGACAAAAATTGTGACCCCAGATCACACGAAGAAACGACTTAAATTGTGACCCGAGATTACGCAAAAAACAAACGATCTACAATTAGCATAAAAAATGTACGCATAATTTGACGTAACCCTGAGTGGAATACTTTCAAAAAATTAACTTTTGAAGGGCCCCAACACAATCCCTTGAGGGACATGTTACGTCATCAAAGGACATAATTTGAGTTAATATTTACCGTGACGATGCTCATGCGTATCAGCCTCCCGTACAAGTCGAGAGGCGGTGAGGGCCAGAGAGGTTTTTGGGCATTAAGCCTTTTCTCTCCTAGAGTCAAGGTTCCTGCTGGCTGCAGCTGCCATATTCCGTCACCTCTGACGTTCATGCTCCCTATTTCGATAGACCTATGGCAGAAGCAAAAACAGAAAACGTAAGCATGAAAACTCATCCAATGCTCTGAGGGAAAACTGCAGTATATGGTAAATGATGAGACGTGTATGATAAATAACTTTTAAAGGTAGTTTCATCAAGTAGCCATATACAAAGATACTATCGATTTAGACTTCAGCAATATAGAGAAACTGGGTTATCAACTTGTCCCATAGAGTAGATGGCACTAAAGACGTGAGGTTTGTATTCAAGAACTATATATCATCAAGTTTCTCTTTGTCATTCAGGGGTCCATGGCCAATTTGTGTATCTGAAAATGTGTATCTAGTGTGTATCTATACTAAGGTTTTTCCTCAAGAACAGAAGGCTTGGTTGAGGAATAGGTTACCTTTCTTCTCAGTAACAGAACATGAGGAGGTATGCGGTTTAAGTATGTCTATTGATAATGCTAAAATACTGAACGTGTCTGGAAACATTTTACTTGTAAATCTTAAGAACTGATAGATATAAAAGAGAGGAAACCAATACTTTTTGATAGACAGAATTCTGATGCTTTTGTAACGTAAACATTACACGGAAATATAAATTGAATTTTGTTTCACGTTCGGGTACCTAACACTGCACTGACCAGCTAACACAGCACTGACGAGGTAACACTGCACTGACCAGCACCTCCTCGACGCTACGAAATGACGATAGAAAACCACAAATAAAGAAATAACATCCAGCGGAAATAACCTTGACGTAAAGAAGGCTCCCGAGAAACAAAATCGTGCACAGAAGCGCAATGTTTAGACTAAACATTACCCAGTGTAGTCTAGTCTAGAGAATACGTTCTCTAAGACTCTAAGACTTGATCCAGTACAGGTCTAGTTCAAAGCAAAGCTCGTTCTCAAAACTAAACAAATATTAAAGTAAACAGAATACCTGTCATGGGAGTGTATTCTATCAGCGATGCCCTGCGGTATATACAGAAGTATTCCTCTCATTCCCTCCGCAAAATGTTTTCAGCGCCTTCGTCACTTCGGACAAAACGTCTTTGAAAGATTTGGCCTCTGGAGACGCTGACTGACTACCCAGATCCATTTCGTTCTCTTTATATATACATATATATATATATATATATATATATATATATATATATATATATATATATATATATATAAGGTAGTAATTTTGTTAATTTGAAGAAAGCAATATTTTTATTTATATACATATCAAATTTATTGTGCAGAATTTTAACTGGAATTTTGGTCTAAATGTTATATATTGTACACTGGTTGTTTTACACAATACAAATAGCACTTACAGGAGAGAGAGAGAGAGAGAGAGAGAGAGAGAGAGAGAGAGAGAGAGAGAGAGAGAGAGAGAGAGAAATTACTCAATACTTACCATAGCGTTCATTTTACTAGCGCTGTACCTCTCTTTAGCCTGAAATAAAAAAAATTCGCTAAGTTCGCTGACGTCATTCGCTGAACGGTGAATCTTCATAGCTTATGAAACTGGTATGCTAATTAGCCTATTGTGTATTAGAGATATAGCTTCCTGTATTTCGTTATATCTTACAGGTGAAATAATGCCTGTATATTCTGTTTCGTTAAGTTAGTAGAAAGAGAGACAGACAGACAGAAAGAGAGAGAGAGAGCGAGAGAGAAATAAAGAAGGATGGAAAGAGAGAGAGAGAGAGAGAGAGAGAGAGAAAGAGAGAGAAATTCATTTTCATTCACAACCAAAACAAACCGTCGTTATGGTCGAGGTGATCCAAGACAGCCCACCGACCAGGACGTATTGCTGGGCCAGGGCGTAGGTCGACCTCGCGAAGGCTGCTTTCAGGAGGTTTGGCCCGCCCAGGACCTGGGCGGGCATGCCAGCTCGCCAAAGGGCGTCCATTAAACAGGGGTCTTCAGGGTGTGAAAAAAATAAATAAATATGTATATATAATAATATATATACAGAAACATTGGAAAATTGTTACTCACTCTCTCTCTCTCTCTCTCTCTCTCTCTCTCTCTCTCTCTCTCTCTCTCTCTCTCTCTCTTACCTGCTCTTTCCTCAAACACAACGTGAAGGTTCGAAGGCTGAAGCCCTCTTATGAGGTACACAATGGCTCCATTCAAATCATGATTGCCATTGCTTTCAAAGCAATCATCATATGCATGAGCAACATCGCCCTTGGTTGAGTTTTCCGATGGAATTTGCTTGGAAAGCAATGCACCATTCGAACTACGAATATCTGTAGAGAATAGATAGGAATAATGTAAAAGTTATTATTATTATTATTATTATTATTATTATTATTATTATTATTATTATTATTATTATTATTATTATTATTATTTTAAGCAAATTGGGTTCCTAGACTCATAGGAGTGTGAGTCTACGAGCGGAATTAACCTGGGCGTTAACTCCTTATAATAAAATTGACTGGACATGTTGCATGAAAACTTCAAATCCTTAATTTTGACGTGAAATTTGTTCAATTTATTGACCTGAGGATATTGCAACTGAACTGAGCTTCCGCGCAATTTCAGTCAAACCGACTCCTGCTTGCTGACAAGTTTTCAGCTAACGGGAAAATTGATTGGTTTTAAGTTGTCTGGAGCCACAAATAATGTGAGATATACCTATTCATCTTACCTTTCAGAAGTAGGAAGATGAAGAGACGAGAAAAAATTGATGGATAAGGAAAAATCCTCCTATTTGTCACTTGTTCGCTGGACCGTGCTCTCATAACTGTAGCGTAGGCCTATCTACAGATCGAGAAAACAATAGATTTAATAAATCTAGTCATATCTACTTAGCAGATAGCTTTTGTTATACGTATACCCCAGCAGTATTGGCCTTTGAACTATGGTATACAGGTGATAGGCGACTATTCGGTACGGTACTAACCTCCTATGGTACTAACGATTCTGTACCCTCTGTGCAAGAAGAGAGAGAAGCGCACACTAGCCTGAACCGACAGAAGTCTAGAGCCTTATATCAGAAGTCTTTTAATTAATAAATCGCTATGGATTCCACCGAAGATTCTGTTGGAGTATCTGAAGACCTAACTAACATTTGCAGGTAATGACTCAGAGAGAGAGAGAGAGAATAACTCAGTTGATACTAACATAAAATCCGTTATTTTGCACCGCTGGTGTAGAAGCTCTTTTGAGATCCGCGAAGTCCATTTAATATGCTCCTTTGAAGTCTAGCACATCCCAGCGCGGAGCGGTGGTGAATTATTTTCTCATTCTTGTGCCCCTTAACTTACTTTGAAAGAAGCATTTTCTTTAGGAAATAACTTGGTATATCAAATACGTACGTTGGAAATCTTTAAATACGGATTCAAAATCTATTTCAATCTAGTCGTTTTGAAATTCAAGTTGATTTTCAATAAACTTTTGCCAGGAAAAGTCACGAAGCAAAACTAAATTCTCACTATTTTTTTTTTATTTATCTCAAAACTTACACATACATCTTTCTTGTCCTAGCCTGTGCCCACACTACATTAATGAAAATATTAAATTACAAACTCAAGGCCAAATTTAACACCAAACCAGACACTCGTCTATCTACATAGCCTATTCTTAAACAAGTTTAACTTTCGTGAGTTTCACCTTTATTCTCAAACTTCTCCGTATTTTTTATTTTAAATGTCTTCACATTATGCCTAATTCAGTAAAGGAACTGCAAGATATTCTTCAAAGATATGTAGAAAAAACACTCAAGCATAAGAAACTCTTTTTTTTAACAAAAATCATTCCAAAAATTAAATGCCAGCGAAACCGAATAAGAGATTATCATTATTTTTCATTCTTGAAATGTCACGTGACCAGCAGATTTTTTTTATTCCTTTAGATTTTTCCTAAGCGATCATTCTTTTTGACTGTTGATTATTAGATTAGACTCCAAAAGCTTTATATGACTACGAGATTAGTATGATTTTATCTCTACAAAGAAGAAAATAATGAATGCCTGCTCGTTTTCTCAAAATAAATCATACGAAAATATACGTATAATACCAAGGTCTAGGTGTATACTGCTGTATATTTTATACGCTAAGTTTATGTGGCTTAATGACAGACTAAAGAAATCAATGTAAGAAACTATATACTTTACGACAAATGTGCTTTTTGACCGGTTTTTATGATTAGAATATCAAATCTGGGGAGTTTATCATCTTTTCCCCATACAGTTGTGATTGTAACCGTTGAAACATGTATATTGAGTTCCCTAGTTTAGAAAATACGTTAACATCGCCTCAGCTTCTTCTTCTTCTTCTTCTTTCTTCTTCTTCTTCTTCTTCTTCTTCTTCTTCTTCTTCTTCTTCTCTTCTTCTTCTTCTTTAACGAGCCAGTAGACGAAAGAAGCTTCTGTGACAGATTGGGAATTTGCATTGACGTCAAATTTATGACAATCCATTTTAAATATACTACAAACCGTTCCCTTGACATATTTGAAAGTTTAATCAATAATTACTGTTGGTCTTCTATATGCACCTCATATGGCATTTTTTTCCAAGGTGTAACTATTACATATTTTTAAAAATTATGGTCTAACCTAATGCGAATGTGTTTTCGAGAAGCCTGAAATTGTTCACAGGTTTTACAAGATGTTTACGATGAATAAGTAATATCTTTTCGAAAGCATTAGGCTCTTATTTTTATACAAGAACTATGGTCTCCTTTTAAGATCTACATACATAATTTTTCTGTCTCTTTTTTCATTATAGATAATTTATTTACGATCTGTGATGTCATGTCGGACAACGCTCGCTAAAGCCAGAGAACTAAGAATTAGCAATAATTCTCAAATATACTATTTAACATGTTAATTACAGCATATATTTTTGTTGATATAAAAAACTGCAACATTCATATTTAAACCTCTGATTTTTCTCCTTTTTTTTGTCTTGAAAATATGAATTATTGTTACGCCGACGAAAAACAGCTGACTTTACAAATGTCAAAGCTTGGTATGTTCGATAACGTGCAATCTTCACTTAAACAAGTCATATTAAAAGTCCATTTATGAGCATATATTCCTGTTAATATAAAAATTCATAAACATTTTAATATCTTAGCCATATTTAAAACCTATAAATTAGCTTATTATCATCTATTCTGGGAATAAAACAGACTTGAATCGAACACGCCAATGAAATCGGACAAGTTCTACGGTAGTAGCCAGACCAAAACATTGATGGGGTCGAAACAGAAGTGACAGTCGGGAATTGTGACTTGGATATTGACCTGTAAATTGACTTGTCGTGCCATTTTGAATTAGTGAGTAGGTCAGAATGGAAGCGGATAAGCATCTGAGCCCCTTCGTATATTGGGCGCAGACTGATTCTACCATAACCCTGAGGATCGAGTTGAGAAATGTCCAGGTAGGCCTGCGGGAGGCCTTACGGGAGAGGCCTGTCATTTTCGTCGTGTTATATTTAAGCCATGCGATATAGACATATTTATAATATAAATAAATGTATATTACTGTGGTTTAATTTAGATAAATGTATATTACTGTGATTTAATGTAAGTAAATGTATATTACTCTTGATTTAAAGAACGCTTTAGGTACAAAGCGAGGGCAGGTCTTACGGTAGAGGTCTATAGTTTTTCTTATATATATATATATAAGCCATGTCATTTAAAACTTATAATATAAACAAATAAATATTTAAGACTATGATTTAAACAACAATTAAGGTAAAGATTGAATTCTTCACCTAGTTTTTACCTATATGAGGTTAGTTCAAGCCAAACCAAACACATGAGGTTAGACTACTCCAGGTTAGCCTATAGACTGGTCTAACCCTTAGGTATATATTAAAGATACAATTTCATGTAATTATATTAACCTAAGGTACAATGTCTTGTCTTATCTCTGGTGCTTGCTCCCCCCCAATCCCTTCCTCTGACCCCTCATGACAAGCCATAATCATAAATGGTATCATGTTAGGTAAAATTGCAAACTACTACCACAGCCCTTTAACTTGGCAACTACCAGTCTACTTGAAAAGTGGATGCCATGTTTAGTACCAGCCCCTTGGGATTGGGTCCAGGTCATTTCGGCCGTAAGTCATTTAGGCCATAACATCCCAACTGGCAAACGGCCAAAATGGTTGTATATAATACTTTGATCCCCAAGGGGCCAGTATTAAACATGGCGTCCCACGGAGCTTCCGCCATGTCTTATGGCCTAAGTTGTGACGGCCTAACAGGTTCACGGCTGAAAATAATACGGCCTAATTGTCCTGAACTCTGGGATTGAATGTAAAAGCATTACCAAAAGGTGTTAAATATAAAGAAAAGACATACAAATATTAACAATAGACAGTAAATATCTCGGTCGGCGACTGGCTGCAGAATCAGGCTGTGGTAGGCTAGTAGTCTGCAATTTTACTCAATTTATTTTAATACTACAGCTCAATGTTGGTGTTTTAATGCTGTGCTGTCAAGTCTTCTTAATATGCTTATTTTGAAAACAGTACTGAAATCTACTGCAAATTTACTGTTAGCAAGATACTTACCATCTTTTGTGTGCATTTTAACATTCATTCATAATTGTTTTACATGTCATTCTGCTTTGCATAACATCGCATTATGGGAGCCAGGTTTCTTCACCTTTAAGGTTGTGTCAGGAGCTGGTGCCTAGGTTAAGGTTAGGTTAGGATGTACCCCAATTAAAATATGTCTTTGAACTGCTTTGGAGCTGGCCATAAGCTGCTGAAATAGCATGCACAACTCTTTTGCCCTTTTATCACATTTTTCTCCAGTAGTCAGCAAACTAGACCACAGGATTACCTGCTAAAAACTTAGTAGTTTTATTTAAGTCTTGAAAAAGCACCATAAAAAAATTGCATACATCAAGAATACATCCTAATGTAACCTTTACTAACCTAAACTAACCATGAGAGCCAAGCCTCCACCCTTTGATTTCACTCACCTGAGATAACTACAGGTAGTGAGTAATTTCTTGGAAAGCAAATGATAAGTAACAAATGTGAATTGTCCTTTTTATTTAAATATCTTTGAAACAGAACTGGTTCTAAAAACTTACAATTAATAGGACTTCCAAGTAGCTAATGATGATAATGGAACTTTCATTGTGCCACTTTGTTATTATAATTTATATCTTGATTTTCGCCACCTTAAATGGATTTGTGTAAGGTAATGGGTATGTAAAACATGAAAGATTGCAGAAACTTATATATTTGAAGTAATATATTTTCATTTTCATCTGTACATTATAATATTGAGGTGTGATCTTTATCTTGTGCTTTAACAAAAATGCCATCTACTTTATATTTTTTTTTTAATGCTCGGTCACTTATTTCAGAGTCCAAATGTAGATCTCCAGTCTGACTCCTTGTCCTTCCTTGCTGTTGGGAATGGAGCACAGGGTGAAAGAAATTATGGATTAAACTTACGGTTCTACAAAAGCATTGATACGGACGTAAGTAGCCATTTCCACTGGTTAGGCAAGTTTCATTTTTACCTTGAATTATTAAGGGGTTTGTAACCATACTGAATATTCCATCTCTCTCTCTCTCTCTCTCTCTCTCTCTCTCTCTCTCTCTCTCTCTCTCTCTCTCTCTCTCTCTCAGGACAAGTTAAAAGTATTGTCTTTTGTAACATGTATAAAGTTGTTGCAATTTAATTCTTTCTTCAGTAAAGTCTTAGAAATTGGTTCTTTAGGTCTTGCAAAGAGGGTTATTAATTTTTTTTTTCCCTCTTTATACACAACTGATCCAAAGTTGTTCATTTTACATAAATTTTAATCATAGTGATTGGTAGACCATATTTAAGCAAATGCTACTGTTGTATGGTACCAGGTTAAGTAATTGCAACAAACATCAGCATTTGCATAACAAATCAGGCATTGGGAGGTGATACTTCATTATAGTATAATTAAAATTCCTTCTATTTTACAGGCGAGCAGGTATCGAGTTCTTGACCGCAATGTAGAATTTTCCCTAAAAAAGTATAACTCAGAATTTTGGCCAAGACTTCTTGAGGATGCAAAGAAGCCAGCATGGTTAAAGGTAGGATTTCATGTCACATTGTGTAAAAAAAAAAATATTCTTTTAGAGAAGATATTTTGCTTTTTTTTTTGTCAAAGTTGAAAATGCATAGATTGATTATATATGTTACCTGGGAGCAGACTTGATAAAATTCTTTTGGGTTCATTTCATTTAAACTTGACATTCTATTCTAACTCAAGTTTGATATATAAATGCAGCAAAGAAGTTATTCTTTTTTAATGAATGTAATGGTGCAACAATTGACTTGTGACTGTGATAAACTGTAACTTCCTTTTGGAAGTCTACGGTTTAAGCGTATGCCCATGAGAGGCACATGCATTTTAAGAGAAATAGACTGACCTTGTTATGCATATAATTCTCTAGGAGTACTTAGGGTTTTCTAATCATGGTTTTGGATCTTGTCTTCTGATGAATGTTTCTACCTTTGATCAGACTAAACTGGTACATTTCACAAATTACAGATAGATTTTGACAAATGGACTCACGAGGAAGACTTTTCTGATGAAGCACACGACATAATGGAAGATCATCCTGGACTTTATGAGAAAATTCAAGCTGAAGAATTAGGTTGGCCAGCGAGAAGTAAGTACTGTACCCTATATCTTTTAGAATTATAGATGGGATATATACAGTATCTTACATTTTTTCAAACTTAGTTCAGGATGTTTTACATATTTGTCTTTTAGATATATATGAGGTCTTTACAACTTTTAGATATGGATATGTCTTAGTTTTTGAAATACAGTTCAGAATATGTAGAATCTTTTTCATTTGAATCTGGATATGTATATCTTACCAAGGCAGTGACAGAAATGAAGATGCTTATAAAGGTAGATATTCCCGTCAGTGACTTTAAACTTTTCTAAGTAAGTGTCAAGTTTTGTTGAATGGTGAATCTGATAGCAGGTGAATGCCATATTTCAGTCATTTTTTTTCTCATCTACAAATTGGATACATTCATTTGACCAATGGTATTCGGTGAACAATCTAAATGACCCAGTCCCAAAGTGCAGACCAACGCGAATGGTTGCCTTTGTTTTGTGTGATTAACAAAATCGCTGAATAAGATTTCTAAACTTAATCCTGAATGAATTGTGAAATTTGGAGCACAGTAAAGTTAAAGAAGTTGGACAGCTTAATGGAACAGACTAAAAGTGAGAGGCAGAAAGCAGTGAGCTAAAGTCATTGGGATGTTGTAAGTGGTAGCCTAATTCCCTAAAGGGTCTGCCCTTGTAACTCATTGGTTTGTATGCTTTGAATCAGTAATATAGATTCAGATTTTATGATTACTGTATTCCCATTTTAGCTGGATCTATCCCACTAGAAGTAAGATTTAACGTATTGTATTGTAGGCATTATTTGAGAAGTAATAAAAATTTTGTGATAAGTAATATCAGTTCCATTTTTACCTCATTAATCTTATTCTGTCTTTAATTTTCAGGAGAGAGTGTTAAGAATATATACTTATTCTTGTACAACCTGTGGCAGTTCGTAGGTTTTATTTATATTGTGTCAGTGCTGACAACGAGGTACATGAAGGATGGGCCAGGTCAGCATATCTTTTGTTTATTTTATCTAGTAAAAGCACTGCCGTAGCAATAATTGTATTTGATATTGAGATCAGTGACCTTTTATTTCTAGCTGTGGAAGGTCAATCATTTTTGTTGCATATATAACCATGTCAGCATATCTTTAGCGCAGTTTAATTAAAAATGCTAATTTTTCTCATTAACTTCAAGAACTATTGACAAAGACTAAAGGGCTTAAAGTTAACAATTTGAGTTCTAGTTCCTCTCAAGAATAATATTATTTTGGACATAACTGTTGTATGAAGAAAACTTCATGGTTGTTTGATGAAAAGTAGAATAGTCAGGTTCAGGTGATACTTTTTTTGGGCAGTAAATTTTCCAATTACTGTATAGAAAGCCTTTTCTGCCAGTGCCAGGGTAATGGTATTTCTTGAATTGCTACTGTGTCCCTGTTCTGGAAGTTGAACAAGGAAGAAATTTGTTTTATGAAGGAGAACCACTAAATTCTTTTTGTTTTCCTTTGTGTGTGATATTTCCTGCAAACATCAAATAGAGTTCTAAATTTGACCTGCAGACCCTCAAAATTCTGAAAATAGTTTTTCAAGAAGTCCAAGTTGAATGATGGATTGCCAGTTTTGGGAGAGATGAAAGTAGACCCCTTCCTTAAAGTTTTAAATGTATTTTGAAAATTACTCATTTTGTTTTGAATCCTTTGTTTTGTATTTCCAGAGTCAATGGAAGGAACTTACGCAGCAGTTGGATGGATGATGAAGATGTGTTTTACAACACAGTTCTTGGAAATACTTCATCCAATGGTTGGATATACAAAAGGATCTGTATTTGAACCTCTTGTTCAGGTACGTTTATCAGTTCTGTACTTTGTAAGTGTATTAAGCAGGCTTTCTCCATACTTCCTTGAATGTGTTAGGCAGGCTGCCAACCATTAGATCATCCAAACTGGAGAATTGTTTTACAGTTCAGTTACCGTCTCTTATAACCATAGTCAGCATAAAGCTATACAAGTCAAAAGTAGGTAAATATAAACCATTACTTTGTGCTAAGGCCTCCCCCCTTACTCTCCTTGATTTGAACAGACTTAAAAATTGAAGAATGAGGTTCCATACTCAGTGGGATAGTAAGAGATCTTGGGCTATACCTCAGGGTAACAGATCATTGTACTAAATCTGTTTGCTTTTGCTTACTTGAACTGAGACATAACAGTGAGGTAGGCAGTGGTTTGCATTTGTAAAACATAATACATTTAGAATAATTGTATTTGCAGTATGCAGATTTAATTTAATGTAGCTGTCCTTGGCCCCCAAGTGTTCTGATTGACTGCAGTAACAGTATACTGTAGCAGCAATGAACACCAAGTAAAAATAAAGCTAGTACACCTTCTTCTAACTCTGAAGTATCATATACATTCCATTTGCTATAACTGATGTTGTGGCATTTGATATGTCAGTAAAGTACAGTATTTGTATGCTCCATTTAAGAAAATTTTCTTATAGATTGACTTATTTTGCAATGTTTTCAGGTTGGTGGAAGGGGCATCATCTTCTTTTGCCTGATTGAAGGGGAAGAAAGAATGCAGACGAAGCCAGTGATATTCTACTTGTTCATTGTCTGGTCGTTTATTGAAATTGTAAGGTAATTTTAGGTTATTTAATTGCTTCTGTTTTGATTATTGGTTTCCAAATGTATATTTATAGACCTTTCTTCACAGTAGTTATGTTAAATTTTATGTACATTGCAAAAACTGAGGAAAAGATACTTTGTGGTCAGTCACAGGTGTTAAGCAGTTACAAATTTCCATTTCGACATTGATTTTTGACCATTGCCAGTGAGTACCCTATTGGGAGAGGTCACTTTATACCCGTATGACTTCATTTTAATGTTATGTTGTGAAATAATCATTATAAAAATGAAGTTCATTGTACAATCTTATGCCTTCTTAGTCATAAACATAAAAATGATTTGTAAATTTTCATGATTGTAATCATTTATATTCATAAGGACAGAAATTTGTCTTTATTATTATTTTGGATTGGTAGATGATCATTTAGCAAACATCATCATCTCCTTATGCCTTCTCAAGTGAAACACAGATGCAATGCAGTAGTTTGGAAGCAGGCCTAAGCATCTCTCACTCATGGTGAATGCTAGATTGTTTGTAGCAGAATACCATAGATTTTGCAAATCATAGACTTTTATAACAAAAGTTATAAGATGAATCATTCATGTAGAGCTAATGAGTCTAAAATTGGGTTAGTTATCCAGTTACCAACGAAATGTAGTCAGAGGAAAATCATGGTTAAAGTGCTCAGTATTAATTCTCATCCTCTTAAGTAACTACTTGACATAAGTAAAAGCAGACATATTTGTATTGAATATGATAGCTTATAAAATTGTCAATAACGTTAACATTTCTTTCACAAAAACTCAAACTGTACTAGGTATCTTCAGTCCCATTTCCTCCACTTAGTTACATTTCTCTTGCCCAGCCCTATGAGAGTACAGTATTGTACTTTACTTAGTGGTCTCATTAAGCTAAATGATAAAAATGGTAAAAGCAATGCATCTCTAGTTTGCAGTCTAGTGTAAACCTCTGTATGAGAATGGTCTTATCTGTCACCTGGCTGTTGTTTTGCTCATTTCATCGATACTGAGCCCTTGGTTTGTCTACCTGAACTGTGTGTTAAAGAGTTTTGTATTCATGAAACTGAAAGCAGTTTTGCGCATGACAAAAGAACTTGTTTGTTTTGCTAAAGTTTATCAGAAGTATTAGATGTAATTGACTGTATGATATTGTTTTGCAGGTACCCATATTATATGCTCCGTGTGTATGACATAAGCATTGGCTTCCTGACTTGGCTAAGATATACTATTTGGATTCCATTATATCCACTTGGCTTCATTTGTGAAGGCATTGTTATTCTTAGGTAAGATATAAGGTTTTGCTTCTTATCACTGAGCAGATCATTTTCTCTTATTACATTTTATCAATTATTATTGTCTTTTTTACACCCAGCAATTATTTTATTGTTTTTATATTTGCACAGACAGTAGGTGAAGGATTTACATTTTTCACTGATTTATGTAGACTGCTTGTTTGTATACAATATTTAAAACTATATCAAATTTTTGGTTTTGTTGTACTGTCTTTAGAGTTTAGAAATGAAAAGAGAATGAGTCTTCTTTAGCAATCAAAATGAGAGTAATTTTCGGTAAAAAATCATGGCTTGGAATGGGTGCTACAGTTTTGGTTATTTTCTGAATGTAGTTGTAAAAGATCTTGCTACCCATTCCCATACAGCTCCAAACCTTTCTGTTATCTATACTATACAGACGAACTCAACCTCTAAGAAGTGTAATGCCTTTCAATATTTTGACATAATATAGGAGTGTTGAATCCCATGCAAAATTAATTTGCCTCCACAGATTTTTTGTCTGAATTAAAATACTTATGGTTATTTATTATTCTTTCAGGGATATCCCATACTTCGAAGAAACTGGGAAGTACTCTGTAGCTTTACCCAACTGGTTTAACTTTAGCTTCCACTTCCCTACTCTTCTGAGATGCTACCTGCTCTTCTTCTTCTTCCCAGGTGAGTAATTCAAGGTTACTGGATCTTTCTTTGTTTGTGCACACTTTAGTAAGTTACCTCCAAAGGAAGTATCTCGAATGAATGTTGTTCGTGAGTTACGGGTATACTCCAGCAAAAGCATCATGAAGAATGGTAAAATTTTCATTTCACTTGCATCAGTTTTTGAGCAGGTGAAATTTGTGCTCCGTTTTTAGAATTTCAGAGGTTCAATTGCAGCAGATTTATATATGTTGAAATGTGTATCTTGACTACTTAGTAAGGTATCATGGGGATTTAGAGGCTCAGTTTTAAACTCAGTTGAGGTCTGCTATGTGTGTTGTTTGGTTAAATGTGCTTTCAGAAGCGTTTGAGAAATGGAGAAGACCTTGTGTCACTTATGCATGACCAGTTTGCTGCTACCACGTTTATGATGTTGCCATATCTGTTGAAATTCATGTTTTGCAGTTATTATTAGATAGGTGCGAAAGAACTATTGAATATGAAATGGCTTTATATCCAGGAAGCAATGTTTGTGTAGGGGTGGTTTGATGCCCTGCTGCTGAGCCTCCTGAGTAGATGTGTGATGTAATTAATATTGATTTACTCAGCAGGTAAAGTATGAATATAGCAGAGGCCATTGTATTGTTTTGTTCCATGGAGTCACCCCATTCTGCTTCTTCACAAGATGGGGTGAATGTGACAAACTACCAAAATAAAACCATTTAAAAATGTCAGTGCACACATATAGACTGGATACTTATATTAGAATAAACTTCTAACAGCCCCAACTGCTTGCTAATGCATACTGGAAAAGGTTTATGCAAAAGAAATTAAAAATTGTTTTAGCAGAATTTTTCCTTTTGCTCTTTCTAGATTATCTTTCATGGTGTGGTTTTAAATGCAAAAAGTTTCATGCAGAAAATCTTTTGGATGGGGAAGATTTATAAAAAACTTAGTAAAAGCAAGAAAGGCTTGTAAATAATGCCCATTTTCCCATTTATATGAATGTTTTGCTCTAGAGAATGGCTCATTTCTGTCCTCATGCGTTAGTGATTTCCTGTAAAAATTTGGTAATGAAGAAAAATGAGCCATAAAAGAACATATTGTCTTGAACCATCAGTACTTTAACAAGCCATTTTAATAATCCACCATTTATTCATTTGATGATTTTTTACAGCAATGTACAAGATGATGAACCACATGTATCACTTGAGGATCAAGAAGATTGGGCCCAGGAGCTGGAAGAAGAAGTTTGCGTAGAGAATGTCCGCAGGGAACTTGGTAACCCATTTTAGTATTAATGTCATTTTGTCTTTTACTGCCAAGGGATAGTTTGTGTGATTTTCTGTGATTTTAACTATTTTAACCATATCACATTCATATTAAATGATGGGGGTCTTCGTGTACTTTGCAGCTTCAGGCTAGGAACAGACAAAGTGTGGTATGAAGCATTTCATTTGTAAGTGGAGAGAAAAGTATAATATGCATGGAAATCGTTTCTCTGCATTTACGACTATGCAGTTTGAAGTGCAATGGGTGTATGCGTGGAATTTTTGTTTTCTTGCCGTTACTGAGTGTCTACTTGTTTTCTTTGTTTTGCCTTGTATGAAATTCATATGTTTTTGTGTTCTAGTCATTTATAGTCACAGTATGGGTAGCTCTTACTGATTACGAGTCACAGCCATGAAGCTGCTATGATTCGGGGGTCTTGTTAATTTGCCAAATTATCCTGTTAGCTTGTCTCATCACCTACAGTAAAGTACCCAGTGCAGCTCTGTTAAATAAACATTTTTAAGGAAAATTTGAGTGTGGTGGAAGTTACTACAGTTGTCTTGTATATAATTTTACTGTTTTTGTGTACGTATACTGAAAAAAAGGATTGTGGTTCAGTAACGTTAATTATTAGGAATGCTTGTTTCCGCTAGCATAAAATATTTTAATTTATTCATGATATCCAGACAAAGGGTTAATGGTGAGGACCCAAACTTTCCCTCCACCATAATTTTGATAAGTGAATTTTACTATGCAAGAAATTTAGCAATTTGTGGGTAAGGCAATTTGAAAGACAACTGAAAATGTTAAAAAATTACATATAATAGAGAAGATAAGTTTAGTATAACCTAATAGAGGAATGTAGTGATCCCAAATGGCTACTTTCCCAGTATGGGAGGGTGACGGAAATGGCAGCATGAATTTGGTGAAATTTTACAATCTTTTGAAATTAATCCCTTGGTTATTCGGACTTCCATTATCAGAGCCAAGCCGGGAAAATACAGATGTATTTCCCATTAAATGTAAGCAATAACAAACAATAAATATTCAGATGTTGCCAGTAGAAGATATACTTTTGTCTTAGTTTTAATGTGTAGTTTAAATTTTCAAATTCATGTTACTGATGAAAATATTTTCTATTAAATTACATAAAAATTAATATCAGTGTGAAATGTTAGCGAACATTATCAAGAAAATTGGAATTCCCTCCTTAGTAAAGAAAGTAATTACTTTACTCATATCAAGATCTTGGCTTATGGATCAGTGAACGTTCATTTAATTTGAAGGTTATTACAGATAATAATTTTAGTCTTCTGTAATGTTAATTTTAAATTACAAATTCTAAGGCTTAAAACATACATAGTACATTATTAAGTACCTCCACATCACTCTAAAAGGTGACAATTTTGAAAGAGGGCAGGACATCCTTCTTTCTTACATTTTATGAAAATTATGTTTTAGAACTTCTTACCATCTTCAGTTTTTTTAGCTTCTAATTATGTGAACACTGCAGATAATGAAGACTTGGAGTTTCTTTGTCTCAGAGTGAAGAAGAAAATTTTTGCAGCTGGCAACTTGAGTTCTAAGGTACTATTTCCTTTATGCAAAAAGTTAGACAGGACACACACACACACACACAGGAGAGATATGACCCATTTTTCCTCAATATTTGTTTCATTATCAAGCTCTTTTACAATGAATTTTAAATTTTAATTGCATGAAATATGTGGGAGGTTAGAAGACTTTGTATCAAGATTTTCATGGCAGTTGTTATATATTCAGATATACTCTACCAGAATTTAATGAGTTACGGTAACAAATACAACTCAGTGGTCTGGTCAAACTATTAATGGTAATAATATTGATATTAGTTTTCTGCAATTTCTCTGTATCCAGTTTTCATATACTGTGTAGATTCTAGGTGGGCATTTCTTGAGACCATTGCAGTGTAGGTAATTTTTTAAGAAATATCACTGTTGGAAGTGTATACAAATGATGGTAGCATTGTGCCCCCAAAGGATTTCTCATCGTTGTTGTTGTAGGACTTGTATTTTGCAATTTTTGTTCATCCTTTATGTATTTTGCTGTTGTTTTTATCCAGTAAATCTGTTGGGTTTGCTATTTATAGAGTGAAGTTACAAATAAAAGAGAACCCTAACGAATAAGATTGTAGAGTTATAAAAGGTACTTTGGTCACAGTTGTCTACCAATACTTGTTGCAGTGTCTTTTTTCATGTTACTTTACCTTGTTACCATTTTCAGGTAAATAAGCTATTTTGTTTCTTTAAGTGCATCATGTTTGTTATTCTTGATTAAAGCAGTACATGTACCGTATATGTTACCTTTGTGAAGTTTTACGAGAGTGAAACTGGATGAGGACACAATCTTTTATGCAAGGAAACAATTTGGTTATGTGAACATACGGGATATTTTCAGTTTAAAAACGGCTGAGAAATATTTTACAAATGTTCTGTATTTTAGTGTATTGGTTTGGTTGGGTTTTCATGTCTATAATGTTTTGAAAACTGGAAAACATACGTATGTATATATTAACAAAACTATAAGATTATAAGTAAGATATACTAATTTATCTTGTATTCTGACATTATTACTTTGACACAGGAAAGAATAGAGAAAAATCATATGTATTGCATATCATAAAAGGATGTGGAAGCCGGTTCGTAAATTTTCAGGTTTCTGTATGTGAGCATAAAAGGTGAAAGTTTTTTGTAAGATACATTCTATTATAACATTCTTTCAACATAATGTGGTCAGCACCTGATCAGAATCTATTAGCTTGAGCAACTGTTGCATCCTTAGAAAGTTCTGATTTTCAGTTATTAGGGGAACATTTTGAGGATGGCAGATACTTCAGCATTTATCAAGGACATCACCAAGTTAAGCAGCAAATGAATGTAACTTAATATCCTAGATTATTCTGTAGAACAATATGGTCTGTGTGTAAAGTAAATCCTTCATAAAAGAAATACATCAGCCTTATGTGGCTATTTTTTTGCAGTTATGTGTTACATTGCATTCTGCATTCCAGTGTCTGGTCATCCATTTACTAAAACTATTCCAGTCTTTTTCCCCAGACATACTGGATAGTCATCATTATCATGATTGATGTTTGTAAAAATGTCTTTTGAATTAACACAAAGGGTTCTCTCATTTGTGGGGGTTTTCCATGTAATATGTAAAAATAAATGGTAGAAATGAAAATGCCTTATGATCAAAATAGATATATTGTTGATTAAACAAGAGTGTTTTAATTCTTACCTATAAAACAAGGGAGCTGTAAAGGTCCCAGTACAGAACAAAATCCTTTGAGTAAACCATACAAGCCTATAAGTGCAACTTAGTGATTTTAGTTATGCCACAGAATTCTATTGTGAAATTTACACACCATTTCTTGAAGGCGAGCTTATCTGACAATGAATGATTTGATTTTCTCAGTTTACTGGAATTGAATTCAAACACAAGACTACTGTAGAAGAAAAAATAATCTAATATAAGCATTTAATCATGGATAGAAGTTAAAGTAGTTAAAAGTATACATTTTTCCAAGTATGGTTCCTTCAGGATCTCTCTTTCTTGGGTAGTTAGAGCAAACAAAACAGAGAAGAAATATAATTTCCCTCAACCCTTACAGTGGAAAATTTAAAGGAAGGCAAAAGGGAAAATAACAGAAAAACAGAGCTAGAGACTACACAAAGGCTACAGTCTTTTCTTGCTGAGTGCTTTTGACATCAGCTGGTTGGATGAATCCCAACAAGAACGGTTAGTTTGGAAGTGATTTTTGGAGCCATGAGTGGTTGAATCATAGCCTACATGAAGCCTAAAAGTGAACAATAAAAAGGCCTAAGTGAAGTACACCTAGCTAATGTATTTGTACCACTGGGAAATGACAAAGGGACTCGGCTGTCAATAAGAGAATCTACACAGTATTTAGACACTTAAAGGTATGCTTAATTTTGGAATAAATCAAGCATGAGTTGGCATTCAACCGATACAACAGCCTTGCATTGGCCTGGCCCTAACACCTTGAGTAAGAGCTACGTTAGCTTGGAACATTTATAAGATACTGTACCCTATTATTTCTAAAGTAATGTATGACAAATTAACCAAATACACTATCAATATAAGTATACTATTCACATTAGTCATAAAAGAAGCAAAACAAGTGACAATCGCGGTATTGTTTGTTTACATGATCAAAAGTGACTCCAGGTCACTTAACAACATCCTCTGAAGTGCTTAATACTTTGGTAACAGTGAGCTTTGAAAATTAGCCCTCTGGGTTCCTGGAATATCAGTATCGCCAATGATTCCAGTGGGGAAACATATGTTTGTGTTAGCTGTTATAGCAAAGGAGACCCAGAAAATATTTTAAAAAGAACAGGAAATGTATATTTTCTTATGGGAAAGAATCAGTCAGTGTCAGCGCTTGAAAACTCAAGAACTCTTTTATGTGGACACTGAATATTCAGGAAGTTAGTGGTATTATAGCTGGTCACAACTAAATTAAATTTATAATGGACATCGTTTACAACCTGAAGGTAAGTACAAAAGCTACTTTTAGTGACACTGTGTTTAAAATATAATTTGGCGGTATTTTTTCAGGATTAGATTATCCCATATGAATGTGCTAGTATTTAATCGTCTACATTTTAGTGTTGTTGAGGCTAATAATATAAGATTAATTAATAGTGTTAACCATAGCAAATTGTCAGCCACCTTAAGTTGTAAAGTCCCCGCTAAACGGGTTTTCTGTGAAGAACCTCCCGTTTTCTACGGTGCCTTTTCGCCTGACCCTAGGTCAGGTTAATCAGCCTTATTTTTACTATGTAATTGTACATTCATTATCTATCCATTTTTGTCCTTGTATATTGTGTATGTGGCAGAGTATCTTTGTATTTAATCTACTATTTTTTTATTGTCGCGTTATCTGTATGTATTGGGTCACAATGAGACCATGAGAATATATCAAAGTGAGTAATATTTTGTACGACCTCAAGCCTATGGGAAGTGTGCCATATAGCTTTGTATACCAATTAAGATCTCTGTTGATATCATTGCCTAATAGTGATAATGTAACGTCTTAAAAAAATTAAGGCTGAATTCTCTACAATGTCCTTTGAATATTATAATAAAAGGAATGAAACACCATTTGTACAGTATACTGGGCAGCAGAATTTAATCTCTTATGCTCTGCCAAGCAAGAAAACTACATTACTTCTTGTAAACGAAGTCACTAGACTGTAGAAATAAAATGAAACTTGTACCTTTACTTTGAAACTAATATCTGTTAATCAGAAGATCAATATGAGAGAATGGCAAGGTTGTCTTGGGGTTTAAAGTGCGAAAGAAAATGAGGAGTTACTGCTGCTTTATTAGAAAGGCGGTTTTATATAGGCGGGCGGACTGACGTCACGCCGAGGCAATGAGAACTAGGTGACCTGTCAATAACATTTGACAATAAATACTAAAGTTAACAGCAATAAGGTTACGAAAACCTGCTTTAGCGGGGACTTTTCTCAGAACAAATAATTACGTTTCCCTAACTCTTCATCAGTGCAGGACTTAGTCTCTCTCTCTCTCTCTCTCTCTCTCTCTCTCTCTCTCTCTCTCTCTCTCTCTCTCTCTCTCTCTCTCTCTCTCTCTCTCTCGATTTATGTTTTATTTCTTGAAATATTGTAAAATTATGAGCTTTTAGTTTTCTAATACGATGTTTGCCAGTTTGAATATGCATGAAATGATCATTGCAAGACGTTAAATGGAGTTGCAATTGTCAACAACTTAGTTATAAAAGAGTGCGAAATCAACTACTTAACACTTGTGGCTACTACTTCCATTTTTCTTTTTCATCTGGGCACTAGGCTACTGTACACGTTTCGTGGTTATTAACATTAATAATTCTAGGCTTCCTTATTGTGATTCATTTAATGTTTTTTTTAATTATCAAGCTTGTTCATGCTCTGTGCATTACACTAATTACTGGTTTCTTGGTTTATCATGAGAGTTTATATTGATTAGTCTGCATAAAAAAATTCGAGCCATTTTTAGTATGAAATGGAAAATTAATTGATGTTCTACATAAATATATGTGGTATAATAACGAACGATACATTATTTTCCCTCATATTGATTAGTCTGCATAAAAAAATCGAGCCATTATTAGTATGAAATGGAAAATTAATTGATGTTCTATATAAATATAAATGTGGTATTATAACGAATAATACATTATTTTCCCTCATATAACTTATGGATATGTCTTAGCCTGGCCTTCAGCCATCACGAGATATAGTCGTAGTGTGTATCTTAGTGAGAGAGAGAGAGAGAGAGAGAGAGAGAGAGAGAGAGAGAGAGAGAGAGAGAGAGAGAGAGAGAGAGAGAGAGAGAGAGAGAGAGAGATTGTGTCAAAACAGTATCTAAGCGTTCTAAATTGCAGCATTACAAATACTTGCTATTTACTTGCATTATTATCTGAAGTACACTTTTTATTGGTGAATATTCGCTATATTCTCAAGAAAATTTATTATGTTATTCATGTCCTTATGGCGTCTATTTAACTGCAGGTTAATTTTAATGAATGCATAATACAGCATCTTTAGAAAAATTTAGCAGAACAAAAAAATAATACATTTACCTGCAAAGAGAATTTCAAAGCATTGGAACAATTCATACTAAGTTTTTTTAGTATTGTCTGAAAATAGCTACGAGTGTAATATTTAAAAAGCAGTCTCATGTAATGCATGAGAGTGAGATTAATATTAAGCCACAGATATAATTACCATAGATTCACTTGTTAAACTTATGTTAAATAATTTGAAAAGAAAAAGTATTTTGTATTTTTGTTATAGTGGCTAGAAGTGCAGCGGCCATGATGGACCTCCTAGAGAGATTTTGCGAAATAATCTCTGAAATTTCTATTGATAAAATGTTTAAATTCCCCAGGTAAGTTACATATATAATATTCAATTGTTTTTAGAGCTCATGTAATGCAGCCGGTTTGAAAATAGCTTTATATTTTTTTTGTTAGGCCAGGGCTTATTAGGCTTTAGGCCCAGGATAGCTATTGTTGTTGTAGGTGTAATTGCAGTCTTGTTTGCATTGTTTACCGTTATAAGATTTATTATCTTGATTTGTATAACATAATTCAAGACAGAAGATATATATGGTATTGCCTAAGTCAGGCCTGGTAGGCTAACTATATAGATAGCCTTAAGGAAGTTATTATACGGTAATTTTTTGGAAGACTCCAGCCAGCCATTTTTGCATGGAAAACCATTTTGGGTTTTTCATGCAAAAATGTCCAGGAAATGATTGGGCACTAAAAGAACCTGAAGATACCAACCTAACGTAACCTAGGGGTATTTACTGGTTACAATCTTGCTGTATTAGCAATGGAGGGGGATGGGCGGCTGATATTGTCTTATAAGTCATAAAGTGATTAATTATTTTTCTCTGTTATTAAGCAGTTGCGAAGGTTATGTATTGATAAGAAATTTTTCGTTTTGATGTGTTTTACCCAAGAAAAATATAAATTAAATAATATGGGAGGTGGCTAGAGTCTTCGGAAAAATAACCTTTTATACTACCATTAGGCGTATTTATTTACCTGTTTTGCATTACATTAGTTGTTATGAGGTCTTACTCTTATTGAAATTATCTTTCCCAGTTTAATTATTATTAGCTATCATTAGCAATGCTACATAACCTAAAATTATTAGCCAGTCAAGATTGCCTAGTGGCGAGGTTAGGTTAGGATTGGTTAAGATGTATTTGTTGAAAAGGAAGAATGAAAAGCAAGAGGCAGTCGACTGAAGGGCTTGCATGGTTGACTGATGGAGCATAATAAATTCAGTGTCAGTTAATACATCTTGCACTGGAATTGGACTTCTGCACAGCTCATTTAATGATAAAGGCTAGTAAGTTTCTGTGCAGTACTGGGTCTTCTTTGAAAATGTTACAGTAGGCTAGTAAGTTGTGTGGTCTCTAATAAAATTAGTAAAGGCCCAGTGATGAATACACTAGACATCTGTAATCTGTTGTACAGGTCTTGGAAAAGTCTGTCACTGTGTGGGAGCTTCAGTCTGCCAAAGATAAGTTAGCATACCTTCAACTCAACAAAACTTTCAGACCCTTTCTGTAGTTTTTCACTGAATTGCCAGGAAATTCTTCATGAAAACTAACTGTGAAGCAGCCAAGTAGGAGAGGGATTGATAACTTAATCAAATAAGACCTGATAATTACAAATGTCATTGTAGCAATCTTTGGTGTCTGATATAGCAACCCACTAGATAGAAGCAGACATGCAAAAATAATAGTCTGACATGGAACTCTGTTATAGTAGTGGGTGTTGTATTCAGTCATGCCCATAACCTGTGTTATAAGTATGGTTTTGGTGCAGTAGCTCCAACCATTGGGATAGCTGTGCAGTCTACATTGAGCTAATTATATGAAAGTTGAGACCTTTTAAAAATGTGATCTTTGATTACATTAAAGAGTATATATGCAGTTGAAATGATTCAGCAAAGGAAAGAATGAATTTATGAGGTAAAAAGGAAACAAGGAAAGCTGGTAAATAAAAAGTGTGCCTCCTAAAACATAATCATCAGTTACAGGAACTATTTCAGAGACTGAAACAAAGCCTCCAAGACTTTCAAGAGTAGTTATTCAAGATTAAATCTCTATTTAGCACAGGAAGATTAATCATCAGTTTACTTTACCTCCTCTAGGGAATATATACTTTTGTTACTGTGAAGTGACAGAATTTGAGTAAATTGTCATTAAAAGTTTTCTGCTTCCTTGACAGAATGTTGGTTTCCATTTTGATTGAAGCTTAGGCCACAGAACTTCAATTTCTGTCCAGCATTGGAAGATGACTCATTCTTATATTTGACTTATGCTAAGGGAGTTATGCTTTTGTTATTTTTGAAGTGACAGAATTTGAGTATGAGAATTTAAGCAAGCTTTTACATAAAAGATTTACTTTTAAGCATGTATGAACACACTACTAAAAGTTTTCTGTCTCCATTACAGAATGTAGGTTTCCATTTTGATTGAAGACTTCAACTGTAAAGTTTAAATCTCCTTCTAATGCTGGAAGATGGATCATAGGATTTAACAGTTAAAATGTGACATGGGCAGTAAGAAGAGCACAGTTCTTGGAATAACTGCAATGATGCCTCTTAAAATATCTGGAAGAATAGAATTACTGGAATTTGTAGAAAGATAACTGAAGTATGATTCAGAAGAAAACTGTAATCAGTGGTGTTCTCCATGAAACCTGCAGTGTAATGTTGGGCATATGTGGAAATGTGTTGCTCTTTGTAAGTTTATTTGACCTCTACTAAGAGTTATACTTTTGTTCTTTTGATGAGATAGAATTTGGGTATATATTTAAATAAGTGTTCATGTATCAGATTTTTCTTTAAGCATTTGTAAATACTGGACTAAAAGTTTTCTGTCTCCTTTACAGAATGTTGGCTCAATATCCATCTTGATTGAAGACCTTGACCACAAAGTTTAAATTGCCTTGTAGTACTGGAAGATGAATCCTCAGTTCATATTACTTCTGCTAAGAAAGTTCTGCTTTTGAATCGTTTGGTTTGTTTGTTAGTAAACTGGATCACAAAAAAAGGTATGTGTGGATTTTACATAGCCTAAATATTACCAGAGGAAGAGATAGGAATGGAACTGTTGTGGAGAGCAAACCTTTTGGGGGGTGAATCTCCGAGCTGTGGTGTGGTGCAGGTTTTTGGTCTTGCATTCACTTGTTTTTTTATAAATAATCATATCGTGTGTGATGTAATTCTGAACATATGCTTCTTTCCTAGATTACTTATAAAAGATTAGTTGTTTATCTCATACGAGTGTACCTTGCTTTAGAAGTGAGTCTCTATTTTGATAAGTGAATGACCCTTAACATCTTTCTCACCAAAAGTTACTTAATCTCATAATCATGGATTTTTGACTGGTTAAGGGATAGAGACTAGGTGACATTGTGGGTAATTTGGAGAGCGCAAAAACTTTTAGAAATATTTTAATAGGTTATGGCTGACTTTAATAATTTTTTTACAGTACTGTGTACAGGAAACAGAATCACATTTTGTATAATCATAAAATGAATACCAGTTGAATGATGAAATTGAGGAATGTATTGCATGAAAAATCTTTGCAGAATTTCCATTGTTTTTATCAGTGTAGGGTGTGTTTTGCATTGTAAGAGAGACTGATATTGTAAGGACAGGCAGTCCCTGAGGTTACGACAGGCTCGGCTTACAACATTCCAAGCTTACATTGCTTGTCAAATATATTCATCAAAAATCGTTTCCCAGGTTATAATGCATTCCAGGTTTATGACTCCAATCTGATGGAAGAAATATGGCTCCAAAAGGCAAGAATTGTCAAAATTTGGATTTTTTTTAATGAAAAACTCAATAAAAATGCAGTTTACATCATTTACAAGACACCAAAATGATTAAAAGTAAGGTTTTCTTATGTTTTTATGATATTTCGGGTTATGACTAATTTTACACGCATGGTCAGAATGGAACCCCTGTCGTAAACCGGGGACTGCCTGTGTTCGTAAGTGATATTTTGTAAGAAGTACAGGTGCCAGGAAGGATAGTATCCAAATGGATTATAAAGAAAAATTTTTTCATTTCATGAACAATGTGCTTTCAGTTATAGTAGAGCTTTTGCGAGAAAACCATGCAGTTAATGAAGTCAGAAATCTGGTTATATTTGGCTATTTTACTTTGGAGAATGTTTCATTCTGAAGCTGATCATGTTACATAATTAGCTTTGATTGGACTTATTAAAATTTTCTAGTTTGTAAGTTCTTGAGAACATAAGTTTTCACTAATTGTACATACCAGTAGCGGAAGTAATCACTATACAGGGTGTACTGTATGAGTCAAGTTTTAGCACAGTGAGATCATCAGTTTCCTCTATTCTGTTAAATAGAGCCTTACAGTTCAGGTGACATATTCAGGCATTTATTCCAGGAATTTTCTGAGGTCATGAATTCTGTTTTCAGTCTTATCTTTCTGTTTCATATCTAGCTGCTTTGTGACCCTTCGCTACTCATACCAGACACCAGTTTTGTGTAATCACAGTCCATTTATCTTTTGAGTCTTGAAGTTCCAATTCCTGTAGACTCTTCATAAGGTGTTTTTGTATCCCTTGTCATTTGAGTAATCACATTTCCACAGACATATAGCATCCATGACATTTTCTCTTGGTTTGTTCATCTTTGTGCATGATAGACATTAAGAAAACTGGAACAGGGTTCATTTAGGTGAATAACATTTCTCTGATGTATTCTGTATTTGCAGTATAGAAATATATCGGTTTATTGTAAGACAGTTGCACAAGAAATTCTGTGGCAGCTGTTTAGATGTCAGTGCATTTAGAGACATAATTTACTTGGAACCTGACACACTGTCAATGGAGCTTCTGTGCAAGAAGTACCGGTATGTTGAGTTTGTTAAACATGCCTGAAGACCTACTGTACCGTAGTTAATTTCTTCAAGGTTAGTTCAGGCAAATAAAGTACTTTTTTGATCTAAAGTCGTCGAGCCTCTATGGGTCCTGTAATGTGCATTGCTGCTCATTCACCAGGTTTATTGATGAGCTGCTGTCTATTGATTGAATGTTTGGGCTTTATTCAGTACATTCCACACAAAGAGTCTGTAATTACTTGTCGCCGGGCTCAGATGTAGACTTCTTTATTTATTTATTATAAAATGATAAATTGCAACCCTCCTGGCATTCTGTACTTCATGTAAATTTAAGCTTTATATTTTTTATAGCACTATTCATAGGCAGAATGCATTTTACTTTTTAGAAAATATTTTCGTTAAAACAACTGTACAGTATATAGGTAATTTAGTTTTAATTTTGAGAAGTTATTCTGATTTAAGAGGAATCCTGCAACTAAGAAAATTGTGTCTAAGAAAGTCAGATTTTGTTTTTCTGATTTTCAAGTGAAATCGATTGAGACTACAACTCTATGCTATGCAAAGTATTGTGGAAGCAAGTAGTACTGCTCAGGCAGCGGAAAACTTTTAAGACATTTCCATCATAAAAAGGGGCATCAAGATTATTTTTTCTGTTTGTGAAGACACTGAAAATGAGTTCTGCCTGTTAATACTGGTGGTAGTGATGCATGGCATACTGCACTGCAACAGTGGCCAAACTATAATTACAATGATATTGAAAAAGTTGAAGATTTCTTTATCAGTAGAGATTTTTGTGTTCTTTACCAGTAGAGGTTTTTGTGTAGGTTGGTATATAATAACAGGGATGAAATGACAGGAACTGTTGACTGCAGGTCTTGAAGCATTGTTGGTATTTTGTAAATTATGTAAAGCACAAAGGGACGTTAGTTTTATGTTATCTTAAGGAGTATTCATTGTCTGTTAGCAGAAATCAGGTTGCTTTGTTAAAAGAACTTAGATTTGCTTGGAACTTGTTGTCTTAGTTAATACCCAGAACCCCAATCCAGTAAGTAAATTTAGCCACTTCTGCAGTGTGGTATGACATATAATTTTCATATTGTGTATGTCTAAAACAATCTTGTACTACTCACTTAAAAGAACTTTCTTATGTTTCAAGTATATGAATTCTCCATCATGTAAAATTTCTTTTGACATAAGTTTGGACATGTCTGTGGCCTCCTTTTTAGCTTCAAACGAGACCTCATGTCTTCCGAATACAAGTTAGTAAGGAATCCTTATAATATTAGTTTAGGATATTGCAGTGAGTTGCAGTATTATTGTTTAGGCAAATTTTTTTTACATAAAGTTTAATGATATGTGATGTTAATGATAAGATGAAAAAGAGTTGGGATTGACCTTCAAAGGAATCCTAGACCTACTCTTTAATTGACTTAATGTTAAAAGCCAGGGAAAACAGAAAGCAAAAGGAGAGTTCCAAAACTTTGCATTAGATTATAGACTATTGACTCGTGTTATAGTTTGGTCAGGTATGAAAATGGCAGTACATATTGATATTGATAGAGATAAAATTTTTTATGATAGTGACAGGGATAATGATTCTTTTAAACTAAAGTCTAGAAAACAACAGTTCAAAGCATTTATTTATGTTTTATTTGTTTTCAAAAGTTTAAGTCTGGAAAATTTATTTATAAAAAAGTAGGATAGAGAGGAAGATACAACTAAATTTATTGTATTGAGCTCCTAAAGCTATATGCTAGGAGAAAGCAGGTTATTTAAACTGTCGGTTTCTATTGATTACTTAAATAGAAATTAGGGAAGCAGGGAACTTCAGAGACCAATGATTTGGCCATGAAAATTCAAGTACTTTACATTGTATACTGTAAAACAGATATGGTTATTATCTGTTATGTAAGAGAGCCGGACAAAGACCTTTTAAGAGGGTAACGATTTTATTTCATTGTAATGTGTAAATGATATTTTTTATGTTCTTAAACATGATTTTTGTGCAGGGTACAGCATGGCTCCAGGCTTATGTCAAAATTAAATTCACATTGTAATCTATGTAATTGCTATTATTCTGAATCTAAAGTTGAAGTTCTCTTCCAGTTGTAGTTCGATATATGACTGGAAATAATAAAGGCCATGTTCCCAAACCACAAGGGGCTGGCCTTATGGGACTGTGTTGGTGCTACCAAGTTTTTGCTGCTATCCTGCTAACAGAGGCCATAGAAGAGTCATTAGCATTGACCAGGGGAACTCCTACGACAAGTGGTGTTGTGCCTTTTTCTCATGGTGAAGGTAAATAGTTTGGTACTTGACAGTTCTTTGGTTACTGGAAGCGTTCGTTCATGGGGGAAATTCCCAGTTGGCTGAAATTTAATGAAAAAAGGTAACTAAACCATAACTTAATCTGAAGGTACAGACTGATGTTGATTTTTTGTTAGAGAGTATTTTGCCTTAAGAACCATTCTTAAGGGAGCTAGAAAATGTACTGTTGCTCTATGTGGGCATGTAAGTAACTGAATTGAAAGCTGTTTTTTTATATATCAGAAGAATCATTGAAAAGCTACATGATGTGAATTTGAAGTCCATTAACTAGGACTTTTGTAGTTTATGTTGTGACATGTCCAAAGCATTTTGGCATGCAATTTTTTTCTGTAATTTTTTCTGGGAAATTTCATAAAAAAAAAAAAATTCATATCTCGAAAAATAAGTTTTGTGAATCCACATTTTTTTACTTAGACTCATAAACTTACTCACAAAACCTAAGGGGAACCAGTATCACTCTGTATACATCTAAGGTTTATGTTTCTTGATATAAGTAACTGAAAGAAGAAAAGACAGTATGTAAATGGTTACATCATTTCCCCAAATTGGTACAGCAACCTTTCATTGTCTTGAGTTAGTTATACATGTATTGTCTTGAGTTATTTCCTGCTGATATGTATAAAAATGTGAATCAAATACCAGACAATGGAATCATACAGTTGTAGTGCTCATAACATTCATTACTTAAGTGGAACTGCACTTGTTTTGGTTGGAAAAATAGCTTAAAAATTGGTGTTCATCAGCGTGAATTGCTAAATTTGATTTGAAAGCTTAGGTTCCTTTGTTATTTCTTTGTCTTAAGCTATAGTCATTTTATGAATGTAACATAGTTGATGTCACTTATGAATGACTCATGGAAGCTTTGGTCAGTTAAGTGATGTACTAGTCTCAATTTTGTATAGTTTGTTGACTTTCACAGGTGATATGAACTGGCCTTGTTTTTCCCTCATGAGTTGATCTTGGGTCTAGTCTTACTCTTTGGGTTGTTAATTTGATACTGTATTCATTTTCATATATAAATCTAGTTTTGATGATTAGGTTACGAATTGCATCATCTGCAGTCTTTAAAGATTGTGCTTGTCATTTTCCCATTGCAGGCTAGTTTAGTTAATAGTCACTGCTAAGATTTGCCATATGCTGAATACTGAACCCTGCGTGTTGAGATTACAGAATGAATGGTTGACTTGAGTTGTAATTTTAGGAGGTTAAGTTAAATTGCTGTTTCTTTTGTTGCTGTAATTTAAACCTTGTGTGTTGTCTTCCAAGATTACTACATTCTGTAGATTTTCACGTCAACATAGTATCTTTGCAGATGAATGTAAGCTTACAGTGCCTGTTCTAAAGAGTAGCATATCTGCAGACTGCAGTAACTACAAGCCAATCTCTATTCTCCCTCCAAAGGAAAACTTATTTTTAAGCCACTATACAAGTATGTGGAATCTAAAGGACTGTTAGCTGGCAGTCCAATATGCATACAGGAAGCAGTTAGGTACATGTGATGCTCTTTTAGACTTGACATGCCATTTCAGGGAACCTTGATAAAGGGTTTTTAGTGCAGAGTAATTCAGATAGATTTTTAGTGCTGCTTTCGATTTAGTAAATCACAAGGCACTTATTTATAAACTTCAGAATCTTCGAGTGGGTGGATATATTTTAGGATTACTTCAAGATTTCCTTAAAGGTAGGCAACAGTGAGTTGCTGTGGATGGAATCTTTAGTGAACCAAGACCTATTTTGTCTGGAGTTCCACAGGGCAGTGTTCTTGGTCCACTGTTATTTTTAGTGTACAAGTGATATGGTTGTTGGCCTGGAAAGCAAGATTGTTTAGTATGCCGATGATGCAACACTTGTGGGTGTAGTAAAGTCTCCACTTACAAGAAATGAAGCTACCCTCAGCCTCAACTGGGACATGGACCGGATCAGGGATGGTGTGGGCAGTGGGGTATGAGCCTGAACTCCAGTAAAACGAAAACGCTATTGATTAGCAGATCTCATACAGATTTCCCACCCCATCCTTCCCTTCAGGTGGATGGAACTTTGCTGAGTGAGTCTGAAGCTTTAACTATTGTAGGTGTAACTTTTGACACATCTAACTTTTGAGAAACATCTAATGAAAGCTTCAGCAAATGCCTCATGAAAGTTAGGTATTGTCCGTAAGGCCTCACATATTTATATCAGTGATGAAATCAGTGCGACCTTCTTTAGGTCATTTGTACTTCCTTTACTAGAATACCATTCTCCGGTGTGGATGTCTGATTCTGCCAGTGATTTACCTCTTTTAAATACAGTAGAGTGGTCTCTTGTTTGTTATAGTAACAGTTATTTTCATCAGTGGATGGTCTCTTGTTTGTATTTCAACAGATCTTTTACAATCACAGTTGATCCCTGATCCCCTTTATCTGCCAAGAGCAACAAGATTCGCTGAACAGCAGCACCAATATGCAGTAAATGTTCCTCGCTGTTGAACTTCTCAGTAAAGGGAGGTCCTTTATGCTGCTGACTTTGAGTAGTAACTGGGTTATGATTCAGGCTTCAGATTCCTTGGCACTGTGTGAAAATTGTGAATTGGTAGGTAAGCCCATTTGATCAACCCATCATTGTTACCTGGTGCATCTTGATTGCATTTTGTTCTCCTTTTCATAATGTCATTTTACACTTGAGACTTTGCAGCCCCTTAGATAATGTGAAGTCATATTTTCTTTCATCAGCTAGTTTCATCAACCTCCCTTTCATTTACGTCCTGAATGTGGAAATCTCTGCCTTCCTCAGTTTCTGGAAACATTCAGCTTATATTTTTAATTAATGGCTTATTCATCATTTTAGAAACAAATGCTGTTTACACATTTTTCATGCACTGGCCAAGATTGATGTGGACAGCCCTCACCATGTCAGTTTCTTTGCTTAAAAAATATGGAACTTGGTGAAAACAGTAGATTTGACCAGGGAGGTTTTTTATATGCTTAATACCTTGACAATCAAAAGTTATATTTGCTCTGGCTGGAAAGATAGGCGGACATCGAGACTGGTGTCTTTTATTGAGAATGATGTGAGATGCCATCTTTTGTGCAGTATGATTTGTTCTTGGTCACAACTACCTTACAGTGGGAGTGCAATGACATGTTAGCTAGTACATGAGTGGTTGAATGATTTGTTCATAATGTTTATAGGTTCCTTGATTTCATTTTGCTATTTCTCACAGAAACCGTGGTCATACCCTATAAGCTGTTGTTGCTGTCATACTTTGATTGCCCGTGGGGTGCAGTGTGGTTAATGGTTTTTGGCTTTTATATACTTTTTGCAGATTTTAAATTTTGTAGCTTTTCATTTACAATAATGAAAGTTTGAATTTGATGCTGACCCCTGCACTTATAGATACAAGATGAGTGTCCTCATTCTCCTAGATTTTATTGTCTTGGAGTAGAGTTTACAGTACAGTACCCCCGTTTGTTTATTGTTTATGCTCTCTCTTCTTTTTCATCTCAGCTTAATTCCTAGTTTGGTTTTTTAATAAGCCTCTTCCAGGTGTTATCTTGAATTGCTCATTTCACAATTTGCTTTGGCAAATGTTTTGCAGATGGGTACCTTCCCTGACTCCATCCATGTCTGTGCCCTGTATGTTAATTATTTGTTGGTTGTTAATATTCCTTTTGGTTGTCTCTTGATTGCTCCTTACATATGCCACAGGAAACATTCCATCTTGTTAGCTGAGTGCTTAATGTAGTTGTTATGGGATGCCATTTCCTTGGTGCTTTAGGTATTTATAATATCAAGATTTTTCTGTAGTTTGAGAAGCTGCTGCATCTTGCAGACTTGACCCTCCTTGCTGTGTTGAGTTGTAGGTTATGCAGACATTTAACCGATTACTGGAAATTGTGAGATTTGACATTTGGCATTGATTTCTGATGTCAAATTTGTGAATTAGGTTAGACGAGGTTGTTGTCTGCCCTGGTGTCCATAGCCTATTTCCTGTGGACCTCTGTTGGATTGTGTTTCCAGGAAGGTTGCATGCCTGCTATTTAGGCAAGTTAGTATTGGTGCTGTATATTGTCCATATACAGGAAGTTTGCAGTACAGTATGTGATAGGTTGCTTCCTTGTGTGATTTGATACATTGAATATTATTTGATCTACATCACTGCAATTTTTCAAGCTTTGTGATTTCATCAAGTGTTGAACTGTATCTTGTCACCCCCATTAAGGTTTCTGCCCATTTTTTGAAGATGCTCCAAGTTGAATGTTGCTTTTGGTGGATGGTTAAGTTTGGCTGCCATTGCTCAAGTTTCGTTCAGTGTTGATTAAGACTTCTTTCAAAAGCCAGGACTTTTCATCAGTATGTTCTAAAGGAAATGGCTGGCAAGCTTCCTCTTGGTGTGCAAATTAAATGGCCATTTTTGTAGTGTAGTCTTGACATGTTTATGTTGATTAGTCTTTATTCATTGAACCTTTATATATTGCATTGCATGTATACCTGAGTTATCAGTTACAGTACTCCTTTTTTTTGTGTTGGTAATGTTTTGGCTCTATAAGTTTGTTGTTGCCAATGATTCCTTTTATGCTGGTTAGTCACATTTGTCGTAATATTTTAGATAATACACTAAGAGTCTCTTGTTAAAGAATCAAAAGGTGTTAGCGGTATCGTGTACATTTAAGTACACCCAGATTCATGTAAAGGACACAATATGTCAATTGTATACAGAATAAGCAGGAAATAATTTTCATGGTAGCTGGTTCAAGTTAATGCAAAGGTCAGATAGTAGCCCTCCAAGGGAGGTATCTAGTTGCTGTCTGTGGTCTGTAAGGTAATCTTAGTACCAATGGCATGTCTATCAGAGCCCGACCTTGGTTGGTGATTGTCTGTGCAAACTCATCAATGCAGGGGGAGGTGACAACAGTCGGGCTGAGGCTAGGGCTGTCAGAATAGTACCTTATTAGTCGGGCTGAGGCTAGGGCTGTCAGAATAGTACCTTGTATTGATGTCGCCTCTTTTCTGAAATTCTTTCCTTATACAAGATGCACTGATGAATGGAATCTCTTGTACATGTATTTGGTCCTACTGCTTTTTTGGTAAGCTTTTATTAGCCTGGTTTGATGAACTGTACTTGAAGTGAGGACTCTTTGCCCTTGGTGATGACATATTTTATTAGACTAAAAATGTCGGAAAACTAATGGCTTTTAATTCACATTCATGGGGCTTCAGTCACTTATGTAACAGTCATTTGTTATTCTTTTGTAACTTTATGTATTTGATAAATAAAAACATTCAAGTTTCTATTTAAAATGTTTGTAGTAAAGCTCACGTCTAATATTGGTACAGAAGTGTTGAGTAATTGGTGCTTGCTTTGTGGGATACAGATGACTTTAAAATGTTTTTTCTGACGTTTTGAATTAAAGATTAGGCCAGTTACTTCATAACACAAAGCAATATAGTATTTCATAATTCTTGTTCAGTTTTGCAGACACGATTGTTAACTATACTATCCAGATAAAGTATTCAGTCAATCACAGTGTTTGGTCTCATTTTTTAATAACAATTTTTTTTTTTTTTTATTTATTTCACCTTAAAAATTTTGAGTGTTTGAAGGGATTGTAAAAGGGTGAAGTTATGGGTTTAGTTAACTACTTTCAGTGTCAAAGATCCAAGTGTTAGTAAGTCATCAGTTAAGTTGAGAAAATAGGCATTACACCAAACTTGTCCAAGAGTTGCCCAGGGATTGTTCACGACTCCTATACAGCTCCACGTAGCAGGGGAGTTGGGTAGGCTTTTTTTTTACAGATTAAAAAAATGTACTACGTGATTTTGTGGGGGAAAATAAAATGTAAAGTTTTAAACTCAAAATAATGATTTATTTACCTACCTTGTTAGTTGTAAATCTAAGTATTTTACAACCAAATAAAACAGCTACAGTACCTTCATACATTCAGTATAACATTCATAAAGGGTATGCAAGCTTTAACTATACCCATATCAATTTCCTTCAATAGAAAAACTTTCTAGAAGTCACAATAACCTCTTAATCTTCAGATTTCCTAATATGTTTAGGATATGCTTTCCACTTGAAAGCCTTCAGTACAAATTGGGAAATACTGAATATCCTAACCATGAGGGCAGCTTTGAGTGCTCTTACACAATATGGAGACACGTCACTCAAATCTCACCTCTTAATGTTTTTCCAGTTATTTCCTATATCATATTAAGAGCTTAAAAGCAAAAGGCTTATCCAAATGATACAGTATAAAGGAAATCTAGAAGCTAAGGTCACAAAATTTATACAACAAAACATATGCTTTGATAAGTAAAAGTTTACACAAAATACAAAAAATGCAGCAGAGGAAAATATACATGAATTTAGTGCATATTTTGCAATTTCTGTTGATTTGCCGTACACCAACCATTGTGGTGAAACTTCTCACTTGCTATGGCAATTTTACTTCAATTCTTAGGATAAGAAATTGCTTGCTTTATAGCATTAATTTAAAAATGGTGGCTACTATAAATAAAAAAAAAAAAAAAAAATGCAACCAATATGAAATAATATTTTAGTACCACTTGAAAATGTAATTTTGATATACAGATGATACAGGTTACCTGACAATATTCAACTTTTCTACACAAAATTTCTCCTAAGATTTTTACCCAAGTTCAGATTCAGATGACAAATTATAAACGTACCTGAATTACTTTATTCAAGATACACGGGAAATTTGGATGTTTTTAACACGAAAAAAAAAAAGAAATTACAAACAATGGTTTTGAAAAGGGAGCTAAACTAAACCATCACAGCACTACTTTTGGAATGACTTTCTAAACTTTGGATGCTTTGATGAAATAAACGGAACATAATTTGGAGGGACTGGAAAAAGTTCAATTTACACAGCACTACAAGACTTCCTGTACCAAGACAGCAAAGATGACAAACTCAATATCATGATGTCTGGTAATAAATTTATCTCCAGTAAAGAACAGCTCAACAACTGCGAGTTTACACTGGAAGGTATCTCGGATGCATGAAAGGATGGAAGTACAGGAGATTCAAATATCAAACTAACAGAGCACTTGTGTATGTCAGCAAGTATATCACTGTTCAATACTTTAACCATACCATAGTTAAAAATGGTACTCTCTGGAATGCCTGGAACAACAGTAGTTTACCTATCTTGTATACAGTACATGCAAATGTATGTCTAAACTAATGTCTAAACTACTATCTTATACATTTGTGAATGTATGTCTAAATATGAAAACTATTTAACTCATGAGGTGGGCTAGTGGCACCAACCCTCTACAAGAAACTGAACTTAAAAAATTACTTATATTAAAAATTTTTGCTGAAAAATTCCTGAGTATTTAAGGTTAGGCCACTACTCCAAAATCTGGTTGGTCACAAAATAACCTTCATAGTTTAAAACTGTATGATAAACTTTCTAACATTTCAGTTCAAAATGGTTTTGGGAGTTACCATGCGTGGGACGAACAAACTTTTCCAGGAAAGAGAGAACAATCATTCCTATATGGGAACCCAAACTGAGTGCCTTCATTAACTGAATGAATGAAAATATGGCAGTAATCAAGTTTTATTTTTGCCATTTCCCTCCTCCTGTCACCTGCATTGCTTTGTACTTTATATTTGATCTATTCTCTCTAATCTACCCTAATCTTAATGTCTATCTTCTTAAACAATGCCATAATGCAATCTTCTCCTCTCACTTATATACTGCCAAGCTTGAAGGCCAGGCCTATGAGACTTTGTAAGACTCGATTGTTTGGTTGAACTACTAAACATAAGAAATTACACGATCCACGAGTATATGAACACAAAAGCAGAAAAAATCTTCAAGTGGTAATTTTACTGACTATGAAAACACAACTTGAATCATCCATGAAGTGATTCCAATTAATTTCAGTTATCCTAAGATAAAAGCTACAAAGACTTACAAATGCAAATTGACAATTATCTTGCAAAATCATCCTTATTCTGACAATTGTCAACCCAAATATGAGCAACTCGTCTCATATTTTATATTAAATAGCTGGCCCACATATCTGAATTTATTCATTAAATAACCTTTTAGAGGGAAACAAACTTTACGCACCAATATGCTTTACCAAATGAAGTTCAAAACAAAAAATTATATAAAAATGAAAAGTTCTCCTTCTCAATAACAAAAACTGTGCTGACTTTGCTTTTATTTACAGGCTGACATAGAGCAAGCGCATGTGCCAGCACATGGCTGACTTAATCTAAGACGACAATTTTGGTGTAACAACACCACTGATATTAAATAGGATTAAATTCAGACTGCATTCACAAGGACACAGAAAATGTATATACTGTACTATGAGGCAGACTGAAGACCACAGCTGGTGAAGTTCTTGGTGGAGGGAAGATGACCAGTCAGCACACCAAGAGATAGTGGATAGACAACTCCCTGGATCATCTACAGGACTTGATGAAATAGACACAAACTGGAGTGAGGAGGAGGGGTCTAAGGCAAGCAGCTAAGTGTCACCAACAGGTCTGAGAGAAATGGCTAGCATATCCTCCCACGAAGAATCACCTGAAATAAACAAAGTTATTTAACATGGGTATTCAAAATTTGGGTATCATTTTGTATGCACCAAGATACAATCACTGGATCTTTCCTAGATAGTGTCCCCCAAGGGTTTTAAACTGGTGTGTAACCACCTTTGCGGCGTGTTTAGTACAAGTCCACTGGGGATCACTGTAAAACATAAAAGACCGTAAACTTCATAAGCGATGGCCCCAAAAGAAATATTAGTCCTAGATAACGACACCCGAAAAACCTTGGGGTTCACTGCCTAGGAAATATCCCAAACACTATGAAATGAAATGGCTGCAGTGGGAAAAGTAGATCGTACTACGATAATGAAATTTGCAGTTTCTGTCAGTTTCAGACAATTCTCTTTCTTCCTATGAAATGAAATTTTAAAATTAAAATTTGTATTTTTCTTAAGTATACAAACCAGAGCCTTTTAAATTGAAGTATCATTCAGCTGGAAACTTTCACTGAATTTCGTAATAAGGTAGGTAAGTGGTGGTTAGGTTACAGGGGGTGAGTGGGGGAATACCTCACACTAACCTACTGTCACCTTGCACTTTTTCTTCAGCCATCGTCACTGAGCTGGTGATGCTACTGTACCGTAACCTAAATCTCCAGTCAAGACAATGGGTGTTATATTGGAAGTATTTCAAATGTACTATGACAGTTTTCAAGGACTGGCACAGTTGCAGGAAGGGACAGCCATTATTATATTACTATTCTCAAGATGAAACCTGTTCATATGGAACAAGCCCACAAGGTCCATTGACTTGAAATTCAAGCTTCCAAAGAATGTGGTCTTCATTAGGAAGTAAGAAGAGGTAATGGGGAAATACAGAAAAGAGATCCCACTGATTGAAAAAGAAAAAATAAATAAATTACCAAACAGATAAAAATGCATTAAAATGCAAGGAGATTAGTATACATTAGGGTAGCAATGCATTGCACCTTTGCTTGAACTTCTGAAGTTTCAATTGAACATATTTTGGAAGGCTGTTCCACATTCCAACAGTGTGAGGATTAAAGAACCTCTGGAACCGAAATTTAGTTCAATAGGTGGTGGTGTTCAGTGAACATTTAGATGCATATCAGGTCAATTGGCGTGTGTGGAAGATCTCTGTTGGAGTTGCTTATGCATCAGAACTAGCATTAGCCACAAAATGTCATAAAAATGTTTAAAGGATTGAAAGACTAGGATGGAGATGAGAAATGTGATTTTAAATAAATTAGTTACTCCAAATTTTTTTTAAATCCGACAAGGTCAGACCATTATATCAGGAAACGTGCAGGTTCTAAAAATGGTGATAATGACAGAATACACAGTAGCACCTCAACTTATGTTACAGCACGCACTTCAACATTTTCTAGAGATTTTACAGCTAACAGCAATCTCACAGTTCCTAACATACACTAAACCATACTTTAATTTTAAAATTCAGTTCAAGAGGTATACCTAAAAATATACATAAAAAAATGGTAGCATAAAAAAATTAACCATACTAGAAAAATAAAACAATATAAAATTACCAAATTAATCCGTTACAACCCAGCTTCATTTATTATTACTAAGGTACCACAGTGGGAAACCATAATCTTAGGGTAAGGGTATGTCTGAAGGAAACTAGAGACTACTAGAGGAGGGGATCACCTCCCTAAGTCTAGTAGAACTAAGCACCATGGGTTTGGATGCGTCCCCTGTACCTCACCCTTACAATTTAAAGCACCATAGGTTAGGTTACAATTAAGGTTTACACTTTAGTGCTTGTATTTGTTTTCCACTGCCAAAAATAATCCAATTTCAACTGTGGCCCTGCTCCATTATCAGACACTGAGGGGGAGGGGACGCAGTATTTAATCATGCCTTTCATAAGGAAAATGATGGTCACATCAAACACCATCAGAAAAATTCTGTAGCACCTCTGCACTACATTATTGTTTTAAATGTAATGTTTACATGCGACTTTGGTTTACAAGTACAGTAACATACTTTTGTATTCTAATGGGTGCAAAATTTTACACCAGACAACTTTGAACCTGGCTTGTCATAGTATCATAAGTAAATTTTAACTTTAACTACCACAATCACCCACGAGCACTGTGGGAAAACATGTTAAAACAAACATTGGACAATAAATATTTAAGTAACAGTAATTTTGGAATAAAATTTGGTATGATTTACATATTAAGCAAAGCATATCAAAGAGGCCTCCACATTGAGTATAAAACTGCATTATCTGACCTTAACATAACCTAACCTAACACAGGGTGCAATGTTCATGATCAGAGGTTTCTATCTTCCTGTCATTCTTAGGATAGCCAATGACTGGTGCAAAAATGGTTAGACTACAAGGCTGTGTCAGAGTACAATACAACTGCGTACATTGTGCTTATTTGCCATAAGTCTTACATTTCTAAAACTATCTGGCTACAAGTTTGGTATGCATACACAGAACAGTCGTTTCGTTTTGGGGTAAAACTGAAGACTGTTACTGTCTCAATACTGTATATGAAATAGCAAAATTTTAATTATATATATGGATATTCCTATCATGTGTATTTGATAATCTCTTTTGGTATGTAATATCATGAAATATTCTAAATCATAAGATCATAATAGCTACATTTGCAACTAACCAATACTCCTCTTCATCACTGGCCACCACTCCTACTCCTTTACCTGTCACTCCTTCTTCAGCTACAGTTGATGGTTCGAACCCAACATCAGAAGAGAGGTCCTCTTCAACTCTGGGTCCTTCTTCAGCTACAGTTGATGGTTCGAACCCAACATCAGATGAGAGGTCCTCTTCAACTCTGGGTCCTTCTTCAGCTACAGTTGATGGTTCGAACCCAACATCAGAAGAGAGGTCCTCTTCAACTCTGGGTCCTTCTTCAGCTACAGTTGATGGTTCGAACCCAACATCAGAAGAGAGGTCCTCTTCAACTCTGGGTCCTTCAGCTACAGTTGATGGTTCGAACCCAACATCAGATGAGAGGTCCTCTTCAACTCTGGGTCTTCTCGAAGGTATTTCTTCATCGTCTGTGGGGTGAAGATGCCCATCATGGATTCCAGATGTGCCTGCTATCGGGCTTGACGGGGCTGGACCGTGGTGAACAACAGCTGGGGCCTCAGCTGACTGCAGAGGGACCCCTGCTGACTCGGCTAGGAATGTTTCATATGTATACTCGTCAGGAGTTTGTTTCAGGACCTTTCTAATTGCCGCAGCATTTTCTGCAGCTTTCCTAATCATAGCTTGGGGTTTCCCTAACTTGCCCAAGATCTCAAACAAGGTCTTATTAGGCATAGTGCGCAATGAAACTTGCAACCCTGCATTGATGAAGGCATCTACCTGTTCATCTACCGGTTTATTCTTGAAGTCTGTCGGCATTCTATCTTTAACAAATCTACACTCTACCCACCACGCATCATCGTAATCGTTATACTTATAGTCACGCCAATCCCGGAAGCCAACGTTGGCCTTGCAGTAAGGACTCTTGGCCACTGTGGAGTTCGGACAGAATTCCCTTACCCACGATACAAGCATACCTAGAACTTCAGGCTTCAAGGCTCGCTTACTGAATCCCGTAAGATAATGGGAACGGACATGGTAGATGAATGGGTTCTGTACAATTGTATCAAACCTATCCATGACCTGAGATAGACCCTGGGGATCAGGAAACAAGTAGAACATCATGTTACTAGCCAACATTCCGGCTATAGCCTTTTCAATACCTACTGCCCCAGCACCTGCAGGTGGACTGGTGGTTATCTGTATGTACTCAGTGGGTCTGATCTTATACAGCCAGTTCTTATTGACAGGGTGGATGTCTCTCAGAGGTGTAGCTTGTGCATACCTAAGAGGCATAGTACTGCCCAGTACCAACAAAGTGCTACACCAATGGCTGATAGTGTGCATAATTTTTTTCCTATTATCCTCGTCTTCAACCCTTTCATCAACTGATTTATGTTGCCCGAAGACCTTTGTCATGACACTCTTGGTGTAACCTTGGGCACATCCTTGGCCTGTGTGATGATTCATTTTGTAATAATTAATCTTTCCAGCAAGTGCTAGCGTCACACAGGATTTGACCATGTTAGGGTTAAGAATTGCTCTTGTGTCCTCGACCGATGCCATGTCACCTTGGGCCGTATTAAGCCAATCCCCATCTTCCTTCCCATCAACTGGTCCAATGGCAACTAAGCCACCAAAAATGACAGCATATGCACCATTGGCCATCCAGTTCCTGACTGCATTGCTGGATTTTTTGTTGAACCTTTTGTAGATGATCCTAGCAGCTTTAGTTGCAGCCGCTGTCTGGTCCAACGAACTGTCAACCCAGAGCTTCTCACATGACGTAAGTCCAGGGTCCGCTGCAGCTTCTAGGTTTAACTTTTTTGTTAGACCAATGGTGAGGGATCTAATAAAATTTTTATCAAATTCATTCATCTCCATTTTTGCAGTTCTAGTGCTCTTCTACTCCTTAAATTCAGTTACCTCTTGAAAGTCTTCCACGTTCACTTGATGGGATACCTGTTAAACAAAGAGAATAACGCCATCAGATTTCCACTGAAACTCCCAAGGTTGGAAAGCTTGGTATACAATACACCTATACAACAGTTTACAACTGTCTTCCTCGGGTCGATTAACCTGTTTTCCTAGCGGATATAAGCTCTATTATGCTCTACTATCTAAAGGGAAGCACTGACATTCTGTTTTAGGTTATGTTAGGCAGACACACATGAAAAACCTCAAATCAATGTTGAGATAGCTTAGCCGAAGTTGAAAACATTGGTCACCTAACTTACGATAGGCACGATACACTAGCCCTGCAATAACTTACGATAGGCACGACAAACTAGCCTAACTAGCCCTGCAACTCTTTTACAATAGCCTAACTAGCCCTGCAATTCCTTTAGGCTTACTGCACTCAAGAATTACGAAAATGCACATTTCCTACCCTTATGCTAATCATTCATAAGTTAACGTTTACATAATACCACCAGAATGACGACAGGTAACCTTACAGTCAAGTTTAAAATTTCAAAAAGGCTGAACCTTATATGTCATTTAGGATTACCTGTACCAAATTGTGGAAATGAACCTTGCAGCTAACTTACTTCACTGAAGAAAGCTTATAGCACTAGGCTACTGTGACATTTACTGGAAATAATATAAAAAATACTTAGTAGCGGATCTTGTTCTTCTCTTGCAACTGGCCTAACTACCAGTTTACATGGAAAACAGGCACCCTGTTAAGCACCAGGCCCTTGGGGATGCGCACAAGAAACACAAAGAAATGACAATAAATATTATAAACATAAAAAAATGACATAACACAGCCTAGCCTAAGGCATTAATGAAAGGTCGTACATATTCTGATCGGCAACTGACGGGAACCAGACCACAATATGCAGGTAGCCTTCAAGTTTTACCTATTTATGGGCTTACAAATTCTGCCTAAGCCAAAAAAATTAATGGCCAATCAAAACTTGACTCATTCCTATATGGGATCTAAACACCCTTCTCCACCTAAGGTAGTTAAGCTATGGAGTAGAGGAATTTATTTCTGGTGATAGAAATTCATTTCTTGGTATAATGTGGTTCAGATTCCACAATAAGCTGTAGGTCCCGTTGCTAAGTAACCAATTGGTTCTTAGCCACGTAAAATAAGTCTAATCCTTCGGGCCAGCCCTAGGAGAGCTGTTAATCAGCTCAGTGGTCTGGTAAAACTAAGGTATACTTAACCATCCACGAACTAGACTATTTGCCTATTTCAGTTCCCATTCCAAACTCAGCAGAAACGAGGCAAGTCTTAATAAATCGACTCTAGGGTAGACTATAATTAATGAAGCGGTAATTCTAAGCAGGCCGTCCGCGGTGAGCTAGACTATGGCAATTGACGTTTTTCTATGTTGTTTTACTTCCTTAACAAGAATTTAAAGTAATATTTTGTCGGCCATCTGTAACTAAACTGTAATTGACCTTTGAAGACTACACCACCGACAGCCCCCCACCCCCTCGCCTCCACAGCTAATACGGCAATATTGTAACCGGTAAACATCCCTAAAAATACCAACCTTACGTCCTGTAGGGGTGTTTACTGGTTACAATTTTGCCGTATTAGCTTTGTGGGGGGGGGGAGGGGGCTCGCCGCGGAATGCCGGCTTAAACCTACCCCAGGTTAGGTAATTAAAGTCGTGTAGTCTTCAAAGGTTAATTACAGTTTAGTTACAGCCGGCCGGCAAAATATTACTTTAAATTCTTGTAAAGCAAGTAAAATAAAAAAGGAAAACGTCAAATGCCATAGTCTAGCTCACCGCGGACAGCCGGCTTAGAATTACCGAAATAATGGCCAATCAAAACTTAACCTTGACTCATTTCTATACAGGGTCACTGTTTCCAATCACCCTTCTCCACCTACGGTAGTTAAGGTATGGAGTACCATCCACAAACTAGACTATTTGCCTATTTAAGTTCCTATAAACTCAGCAGTAACGAGGCAAGTCTTAATAAATCGACTCTAGGGTAAACTATAATTAAAGAAGCCTTGTCATGGGACCCTCAGCTACGTAACTTTTGGCCTGTCAAAGATTAGCCAAGCCTAGGATGGGGAGCATTTTATACAATACTGACAATTTAATTAATCCTTGTCCATTTCACTTAAATGAAAATAACAAACCATTTTCCTGTTCTTATTTTGTGTACTGGACTCCAACGAAGCTACAGCATCACGAAATTCACGGGAGCCTACAGGGACCATTTAGTATACATAAAAGACAAAAATCATATAATATAGCCACTGCATATGAATCTAATGCCTACTTTGGAATGTAAGGTATTTTTACCAATACCCTACCGAGGTCAATACGAAAGCAAATCGCCGGTAGAGGGTACAGATGAAATAATCGCACCTGTTAGGCTTCGGCCATTTTGACTACCCTGAGGCACTCCACCTCGAAGCCGGCTCTCCATCACTACATTTTTCTACAAGATACATTAACCTAGGGACAGTCATAACATGCTACACCTTTCATGTACAACAAACAGTAACAAAATATAGTAAACATGTGATAATTACCACAGTAAAATGACAGAGCTGAGACAATTGAGGTAGAAGGGTTACTTGTCAACTAATTTCACAATGGATACTAGCACGTTCTGTTCTTTGTGGCTCCAGTGCAGTGTTGCCACAGAGAAAAATGGAAATTCACAAGATTTCCATAAAAATCGCAAGATGCATAAGAGTGCTAAATAAATTATTCAAATACGTGATCCTAATAATAAATTAATTAAATATAAATACTCTCTATAACTTGTACTTTATCGTATGTGAAGTCCTGTTATGAATTTCCAGCACCCACTCAATGCCATGCAGAATAATAGGAAAAATTATAGATCTTCAACTTCTTCCTCTTCAGTGGGATACGATTCTGCTTCCTCCTTATTTGAATACTTTAATCCATATCCCTGTCTGATCCTGCCTTCTTTTAATTCACTTAGTAACACTTTGGAAGGTTCCCACTCAAAGCAAGACACTTCCTTTCTTGTGATGCTTTGTTAGTAAGCGATTAACCCTGTATCGTTTTTAGTATCTTTGTTTGGCTTATTTTTATTAAGTTCACTTGAGAAAAGATCCTCTCAACAGAAGCTAATGAATGTGTGGTTGCTGGGAGACCACACATTAACTTGGAAAGCAAATCACATTTGGGTTGACTGAGTACATCCTTTTCTTGATTAAGTTCAAACCCAAAAGATGTTGCAGACTGATCTAGGTGTTTCAGACTTGCCTTTGCATATAAAAGGTCTCGCCATTGTTCTTGAAGTTGATCCAATTCCTCTTCTTGTACAAGCATAGGGGAATGAATGGCAAGCTTAGCTTAGAGATGAATTTAAGATTCCCCTCTTGAAAGAGTCACTTTAGCTTCCAAAATATTCAACAAGGTTAATATGTTATTTTCACTGAGTGGAAACCTTTTAAGTATCTGAATACACAACTCTGTTAAAATACAGCAAAAAGTTGGTAATGCTTGCTGAGTACAATCTTAAATGTATTATTACTGTTGGATATATAATCATAATTATAAATAATCACCATAATTATATTACTTATATTTGTATTAATTATATCATATTTTCAAATTATATTGATTTATTTTTAATTAACATTGATAATTATTTAATTTATATCCTATAAGACAGAATTCAGAAGATTTTGTGAAATTTTCAGATTATTTCACAAGATCACAAGGTGATAGCCAAATTCACAAGATCTTGTAAAAAAAAATCACAAGCTTGGCAACACTGCTCTAGTGATGTCTCTTGAGAGATTTCGAAACTAGGTAAGTAATTAATTATGCCGATTTTACTTAAAAGGTACAAGAATGTATGAAAATTGATATGAAATATTAATTTAAAATAAATTTTCATTTATTTTAACTCTAAATTTAATAAAATTTGAATACGAAAATTGCAGAAACCCCAAATTGAAACAAACCTGGCAGCTTTTGCATCCGAAAGAAATTACTTTGTTTCGTATATCAAAGCTTATAATTATTATATGTATTAGTAATTACAATATTTAACAATTGCAATCGGCTTTAGTATTAACATTACATTTTACTTTGAAAGGGAGAAATTTTTAAGGTGTTTTGCTAAACATCTTCACAATCAAGAAGCAGACGAATTCAGTCCCATCAAAGAAAGTATTTTGCATACATAGACATAATGTTTAATGGGGAAACAAAGCTAAAAATGAAGTAATCTCTGCCTGAATTTTAACTTTCAATTTCAAAAAATTTAAATTTCCTTCACATTAAACCAGAAATCTGCATTAGTAACTTGAAATCTTATTAATGCTGTAGTCAGTTTCGAGTTTGATTTTAGGCATGTTTCCCCTTTAAATGAAAAAGAAAACGGTCCTAATAGCACCGCTGAAGACATCTGTTGACAGAGTAACAATAAATCATAAATAGTAACTGACAACTTTTTTCGTAATGACATTACCTCAATTTTAATTTATACACGCTAAATTTTATCAAATTAGCATCAAATAGGATCTGTATAAGATTTTTTGTTTATTCTATGTCGAAGACTTTCATTTTATCAATAAAACTATTAAAATAAATAAAAAAATCAATAACTAAAAACTCTTTCACTAAAGCAGTCATAAAATATAAAGCTATTGTCTAAAACATTTTAAAATAAAAAAAAGTTCTTATTGCAAATATTATCAATTAACAATTTTATATTATATTTATTTAAATATAAATAACTCAAATATTGATCTAATTTTGCTTAGAAATTAGAAATTTCTAACTCCTGAAGATTTTTTAAGCATATTATTATTAATTATTATTATTATTATTATTATTATTATTATTACAACCGTAGATAAAGAAGCTGAACGCTACAACCCAAAGGTCCCAATAAGGAAAGAGATAGGCCTAATACCTGTCTCGGAAGTGAAGTTGCAATCAAGAACGGCACCTAGGATTAGAAATGAGTTGCAAGTAGTTAAAGAAAGACTGTCAAAAGGAAAGATCAGGGTGGTAGAGATTCAGTGTTACAGACATACTAACTATCACACTATAAGTTTTGTTAAGGTTTAAATTCATTCCCCACAATTTGCACTATATACTAATATTAGCTGAATCTCTATCAAGAGATTCTACGCACAACCACAAGTCCATATTCAGGAGACAGAGTCAATGCAAAGAGTGGCATCATCTTTATAAGTAATTAAACTGATTTCGAGGTTAAACCAAATATCGTTTGGATGTAACAAAAAAAAGGTAATGGCCCAAGAACACTACCCTGGAGAATACCAGAGATTACATTTTAGTAGTCTCTCTGGTGCCCAGCAGCAACTGGTTTGTAATCAATTAGTTAAAAATTCAGTCATTACACTGAAAAAAGAATGCTTCACCAACTCCCACTCAAGGCTGAAAAAAGGACCTTGTGACTAACATTGTCAGTAGCAGAACTTAAGTCGAGATTAATCATATGCACATCATGACCAGAATTTAGATATCTCTGTATGACGCAGAAACTGAAAAAACACCAATAAAAACTAAATTGCTTTGAAAGAACACAAGACAACCTCACACTAAGAAAGCACCACCAAGAATTTTCATAAAAAATGTAAATAAATGCAATAACCCCAGTCACTACAAAGCCTAAGATCTGAATGGAAGAATATGAAGAAATTCCAACGTCCCACCAGTGTTCGAATCCACATCCGGAGTGCCAGAATGAAATCACCAGCAGATTATATTTTCATAAATTGTTCTCACTTACCTTCATCAATCTCTAGACAGGTGCTCAGCAGTTGTGAGGCTACCACTTGCCCAAAAGACAGATGAGTAATGACTAATGACCCACCACCTCCTGCCTACATTACCCTTTTGAGAACAAGGACAAACGAATCAAGAACACTGTCCAGCGGCCAAAGTCCTTCATTCCTACGATAAAGTCAAAGAAGAATGAAGCTGCGTTTCTTTTGGTGGCAGTGATGAATATGTTGATTCTCGTGAGGTTCAACTAGAGATATATACAGAGAATGGGATCAGTTTCAGTCAAATAAATCATTTCTACGAGGGCATAGTGGATGGAAATATTCCACAATGATGTACCCAGATTGCACAGGTAAAGATGTTTACCTGTAAATAACTGGCAAAAAACAATAAGGACTAATTTAAAATTTTAATTTTATATATATATATATATATATATATATATATATATATATATTCTTGTAAAAATATTTAAATTAGATATAATTGTTATGAAATTTTGGAATTCAGCAAAATATTAACCTGCCTTCTCTCTCTCTCTCTCTCTCTCTCTCTCACAGACAAATGCTCAGGAATGCCAGCTACTTTCTTCAAGAGAGAGAGAGAGAGAGAGAGAAGAGAGAGAGAGAGAGAGAGAGAGAGAGAGAGAGAGAGAATGTACCACTTAATACAACAACATCCCAATTACTTTTCTGGTCAGACGTCTTCAGATCTCGTTCACACACACACAGAGAGAGAGAGAGAGAAATAGTACCTACCTATCGAGATCATCTTCGAGTCACGAGTCAAACTGTCAGCGGAGGCAAATGGAAAGATAAACAAACCTTCACATTACTCTCTTCTTCTTCTTCTTCTGCCATTTCCCAACATGCCACCACGACCTCACTCGCTACGGAAAGCTTTTTCTGGTTCTATCGGGGAGATAACTGCGCTACTATGCCATTAAGGCAAGAAGGATCTGCTCGCTAGCGAATATTTTTTTTCTCTCTCTCTCTCTCTCTCCGTTGACGGGGCTGAATCACCGGCTCTAGTAGGAAGACGAGACTGGGAGTTTTATACTCTTTCTATCTCTCTCTCTCTCTCTCTCTCTCTCTCTCTCTCATCGACAGGATACGCCATTCCTATATGTGCAATTTTACGGTCACAGTTTATGTAAGGCTGCTTCAGGCTACGCATGCGCGCTTGTTTGAATTGATACCAAGATGATACGAATTAAGAATCATTAACAAGAAACAAAGACGTTCCCTTTTTGCTTTTGTCCTGAAAATGAGAAACATTACAACTTCTGTGATGTTTAACGTATATAGCGATTGCTTTCAGGATATGACTAAACATAATAATTCATGCTTCCCTTTCAAAAGGCAATACCGAATCTTATAACGGCCGCCATCATCAATCCAGCCAATCACGTGACCGAAATTGCGAACGGACGAAAAAGTAAAAAAAAAAAAATACATACGAAAAACAACTCTCACTTTCTTTCTGCCTCTCTCATGGCCATGGACGTGTGATGGGCATAAAGTGGCGTCTGTCATGTTTACGTCCTCATAATTCGGAGGCTACTGTGCTGCATAATATGCGGAATAACATACCCAAGATGCATTTTTTATCATTTTTTGTTCACTCACTTTCATGTCCTTTCTTCTCATTGGCAATTCGTCTTAAATCTGTTGCCTCTCACGGAGATGGTACTAGCAGCGAATCAGTGTTGGTTTATCAGTGTGATTTGTCCATCTTTAGTGGACTAAGTTTCATGAGTTTACTGAATGTTTTGTTGTTTAATTATAACACAGTACTGCATTGTAGATTACACCGTTATTCCTCATATTTTAATTATTCTTCTTGTTCTTCATATTTCGGTCTTAAAGAATGTTTTTGTCAACATACTTTGAGTTAGCTCTAGGTAGGCCTACACCTGTGTCACATGGATTCCATCTCTCCACAAAAAACATCAATTTTGATTAAATCCAGTGAGATTTTTCCATTAGAGAAAGTAAGCGTACGTGAAAAATAATACAGTAGAACATATTCAACTAGCGTTGCAACTTAGATCATAAACAGGTGAAAACGTCCTGAGTTCCGAAAGGTGTTAAGTGGTTCCCATGATTTTTCATAACATAAAAATGAGAGAATAAATCGTTTACAATTGCAATATTTCGTTCAATGGACAAAGTGGGGTTTCTTATACTAGGCCTATAGCTGTCTTCGGTAACTCTGTGGACAAGTTTGCACTTGCTGAGGACTGTTCCACTGATTTCTGGAAAACTTTTAAAGACTATTGAAGATGAACTGGATAGTCCAAGAAAACTATCCGTCTACATAGCCACCATTTGATTCCAATAAAGCAACTAACCAATACACATACCATGAGCAGTTATAATCGATAGAACAATCATAATCATAATTATCTACGTCTAATTATTTGATTTGTACGACTGGAATGGAGAAGTCATTACGGCAATAGAATGAACTGAGCTGAACTGAAGATGAACTAATATTAAAGAGAGAGAGAGAGAGAGGAGGGTTATCACCACCAAAAATTCCATAATTCGACTAGTAATAGTAACACATGAGTCTAACTGACCTTAATCCGCATTACATTGAAACCCTTCTCTAGGGATAGCAGACTTACCCTCAAGGAGACCAAGATATCCAACTTGTCTTTTCGCCATTTTTCCAACCGCCATCACCTTGTACTTTATGTTAATGGCTTCAGTTATGCCTTCACTTATTGAAAGGTTTCAGGAGCCAGTGTATTCGGCGACGGTACAACTGCTATCATGCTAATGGCGCCGGTTGTTTACAGGGGGTCTTCCAAGGTCGTACTTTGATCTGGGTCATATTTTCATAGATTTGCCATTAACTGTTCTGCGTCGGAATCTGTTTGGTTTTTTATTTATTACAAGTAATATTTTTGAATATGAGCATCTTCATGAGCTTGAATGATAGCACTTTGAACTATGAAAAGGTCGGCGTAATTTCTTTTAGACCTAGCTGAGAGAGAGAGAGAGAGAGAGAGAGAGAGAGAGAGAGAGAGAGAGAGAGACAGACAGACAGAGAGAGAGAGTCTTACAGTAGTACAAGAACACAAAACGGATCATTCTTAAGTTTTCAGAGCCGCGTGCTGACTAACGCAAAACCTGCATTAGGCCTAGCTAATGAATCTGAATTATGGTTCTTTAAAAACCTTTCTAAATTAATGTTTTATGGAAATCCCATTGCTGTATGTTGCTTAATCTTAGAGAGAGAGAGAGAGAGAGAGAGAGAGAGAGAGAGAGAGAGAGAGAGAGAGAGAGAGAGAGAGAGAGAGAGAGAGAGAGAGAGAGAGAGAAAGCATAACGTTTACGGATGTAGCAGAATCGATAGGAGAATGCTTTAGTACCATAAGCTACAAATACTGAATGTGAAAGGACAGGCAGCCGGTATATTATAATAAATCATTAGGATTTGCGAGTACATTGTTATGTTGCATTCATGTTGCAGGCCATGTTGGAGAATTAAGACACTTTCTTGAGCCTGAGGCATGTTTGGTGTCTCAAGCAGTCTTTGATCTCATGGAGCATAATGTAGGCTAAGGTCTTTTGGAGTAGGCATGAATGATTTAGTCTACTAAAATCGTTTTGCTGAAATCAAGAAGATAAATTTGGCTCACTGTAAGCGATGTCAGTCTTTATAGAAGTCTTTCTATTCATGCTTGCATCAAAGGTACCCTGTAAGATTACAGACACTTCTGTAGCATGGCATTAGTGTTCCCCAGCATACGTATGTTCAACGGATTCACAATTCTCTGCCAGGTACTTGAATTTATATACTATTTGTACGTTTATCCTATTTTATTAGCGTTAATGTATTATGCTGTATATATTATTTATCTCCTCGTTTCTTCACAATGGGCAGATTATTCTGTGAAAGCTCTCTTTGCAAGCCAATGGCTTTTTGAAGATTGTTCTACCTGAATGTTTTAATATAATAATAATAATAATAATAATAATAATAATAATAATAATAATAATAATAATAATAATAATAATAATAATAATAATTAAAAGATACCTTAAAATATCGTGTTGCCTCCTTTATACAATCATTCTTTCCTAGATGACCAAAGAACTAAATGGCATTTGAAGAAACAATACTCCTCTTTTCAACACTGATTTTTGGTAAAAGCTGAATCGTAACGACTTCAGATCCCATCTCATTTAAGATCAATACATATTACGTACACATAAAAATGCGTAAATTCTCCAGGATAGAGATTCGTTGTTTAGAAAAACTATCAGATTGTGACAATATATCCATGCTTCATTCAAGGAGTTTCTTAGACCTATACAGTCTTAACCTCATGTTACGCAGACTTTAGCGAGTTCGAGAAAGCCGAGGAAAATGTAACAGTGGCCATTGCGGAATCATCAGGAAGGTATCCAAGATACATCCAGGTCATAATGGAGAAAGCGGAATGAGTTATGAGGAGAGAGAGAGAGAGAGGAGGGAGAGTGATGGAGAAAGAGTATGAGGAAACAAGAACAACTATCACAATGAGAGAGAGAGAGATGGGGGTATATAAGACCAAGACCCATAGCATTTGGCATGTCAGTTTCCCGCCATGATCTATCAGGTGAGGAGATGCGTGATTTGTTTCCGATCCTGAAAATTGATTTTCTCATTGTTAAGTGATATCGACGTGACCATAGCTTGTGCTTAGTGTTTAGGGTTTAGTAGGAGTATCTCTTAAAAGATTTTAGGTGGTCAGCGCGCCATTCTTCACAATATCGAGACGGTTGAACGAATTAGTACTTTTGCCACCTGCACGGACAACCATAACTTCGACTTTCAAGCTTATTTACATTAGTTAAAAATAGTGTCGTAAATATTCATATTAATATTTAAACTGATTGCTATGACTTAATAATATACATAATATTTATATGCATTTTTACATCATTTCTCTTTTCTTATGTAAATTCTCTCTCCGGTAACTTTCTGCATTATCGCATTTCAGTGAAAACTCTAGTAAATCAAACAGTTTCTATTAACCCAGTACCCATTACCCTATTGAAAACATAACCATTATTGTAACTGTTATCTTAATGAATAATTTGCCAATATTTTTTGCCAGTTTCGTAGATAAATATTTTTATACCTTTCTTGACGATCCAACCATAATAACCTTATCATTAGTGCATCAAGTTTTAAAACATTTATTACCACAAAATTGCTTTTCTAATTTCATCATAACTCACAGTCTATTATCTCATTCAAGTGTCTAATTCCTTCCTTTCTTCTTCACAACAATTCCAGGTACTACTTCTGGTCACTGCAGTTGCCGCTGCACCAGTGACAGATTCTCTGGACTATGTAGATCCCAACCCTTCTTATTCCATGGCTTGGGAAGTCAAGGACGCCTCAACTTACCTAGATAAGTCCCACAGCCAAGTCCTCAGAGACGGAACAGTGGAAGGGCAGTACTCTTACCTGAGGCCTGACGGTAAGCTTCAGGTGGTCACCTACACTGCCAACAAGGACACGGGCTTTGTTGCCAACGTGGAACTGGTGGACGTGATGCCTCCGTTCGGCGAAGCTGGTAATCCTGCATCTTCTGCAGGCCACACAAGTCACAATGGCAGGTCATTTTCACATTCGAGCATTGATACTTCTCCTTCTTCTTCTTCTGGTTTTAGTGCCCTAAGCAATGGAAGGTCCCTCCATTCTGGTAGTTCAAGTGGTGGTCACTCAGTCACGCCCCTGTCACACCTGAATAACTTCGGTAGCAGGACTTTTGAACAGGCAAGGACCCATTCAGTGACTGCAGCACCAGCCGTCCATAACATTACCCCAAATGCTCAGTCAACTTTCTTCCAACATTCCCCAGCAAGTCAGCCTTCAGTTTTCACACCTGCCATCCACAGAGCTTCTATAGAAAACTCTTCTTCTTTCAAAGGTAACATTGCTCAGAATGATTTCAGATCAGTGGCTGCGGTACCCAACGTACATTCTCAACAGCCAATTGCTACTCTTCATCGTTCTCTCCCAGTTCTTCCAACACCAGCCAGCCATGGCAGAAGCTTTTCTGGGTCTTCAGATCGTACTAATGTAGAAAGCCTGCGATCTGGAGTAGCCCATGTGACATTCAACTCTCCCACACACCAGTATTCTTACCCTCTTGATGGTGTTAGCTTGGTAAACTGACAACATTTTCAATAAACATGTTCACTATAAAACTGTTACCATTCTTGTTCAATGTTTTAAATTCTTGTTATCTCCTCAACAAAGGTAGAAGTTTATGAATGAGCCCTGTGTATCTTGCTTTACAATACCTGTAATAGTGTAATGAACAACTAAATAAATTATACAAAGCTAGAGATAGCTCTTAGTAAACCAGTGGTGTCAGGAATATTATTTGTATTCTGTTATCGACATAAAATCCTTGAGAGTTTTCGTAGGTTTGTGTTAGATCAAATTCTGTAGGTGCTCCTTAGATACCGTTCATCAGAGATCTTTCTCATAAACATGCAAATTCACATATAAAGATGAAATGAACACTCCCATTCTATCTTAACCTCCCAAATACAATATCCCGTGGGTTACTCAGTAGCCCTTTACGATTCCAACCTCTGGTACCCAAAACAATACAACAAAGTCAGCGCAGCTTACGTCTTGCCACACACTGCTTACCAGTCTAAGCTGCTAGTCACAAACCGCAGGTTAAGGGGGAGTGGAACATTGATGTATTTACTTGATTCATAACTTACAAAAAACTCTAGTTTGATTAACCCAGTATTTATAGCTAATGATGCTCAGGTGACTCCACATAGCACTTGTTGTCTTCAAAGTAAGGATTTTTCAAATTGTTTTCAAAAATATCATTGCAACTGGAACTGACTTCCAGCGGCAAATGACTTGTGAGTGCTCAGGCTGATTTGACATTTGACAATACTTTAACTACTGGCCTCCTTTATACTGTCAGACTGGTAGACAAGGTTGCATTTCACCTCTTCAGTGTTGTCTTTATAAAAGACCCAAACACATAATTTCTCAGGTCCTAGTTCCTTTTGCAATGTTTCCTAGTTGGATGGCCTAGGTCGTCCTCACCTGGAATGTTGCTCTTCTCCCTGAGGAGGCGCGTTCTTTCGTCTACCTTCTTGAGTCAGTGGTAGTTCAACTGATATTATAACCTCTGGCTTCCCTGTACTCTGTCACTACGTACCTTCCTTCACTGCTCTATAGATTTCAAGGAGTGGGGTTCTCCCCTTTTCAGATATCTTTGTAACAGTTCCTCACCTGTCAGGCTCAAGAACTCCCTGTCTGGTTCAGTTTTTCTAGACTCTGTTACCTTATTTCCTTTCTCTTATTTTTTTCATTTAAGATTAAACTTCCTTTTTCCCAAATTCTTGGTCTTGTTTCATTTGAGCCTGGGCTTGATTCAAGGCACTGGGTTGCATTTAGGCCTTTGAAACATAAGAAATATTCTACAAGTCAGAAATGTGCCGATGACTGTATTGATGAACTGAACATAGTACAAGTAGATTCTGATGAACCTGTGTTGACTCAGACACCAAACATCCAAATTAGCATAAAGAATGATTTACCCAGAATATGTTCAGATTTTTTTTTTTTTTTTGCTATATTTTCCCTTTCACTCAAGAAACTACCTGCTGAAAGGGCTATTGCAGTAAGTGGGTCGTCTTATCACTGATAAGCAAGACGTAAAAATCTTACGAGGTTCCAATAATTTTGCAATTTCTTTGGCGAAATGAGGTTAACTGAAACGTGATGTTGCGAGAGCTAGGCTCGTATTTTGTTACAGACTTTTTCTTATTAATCCAACGGATCACTAGTCTTGGTAGGCAGGTGATTTGCATCTTTGGTTTCTATAGGTTTTGAGTCCTTTAAAAAACTGTCTTCTTGGGAACTCTAGGGTTAAACTAGACCAGATTGAATTCCATTCTTGTTGCCCTAAATTGTTCATTCATTCTTAAGTAAAGGCTGCTGTCGAATTGCTTAATATCACAAGTAACAGGCTACAGTATTGGAAACTGTTATTCTCGAGATAAAACAGGCAGGTAAATCCACAGTCTTTTAAAATCCCCTTGATATTCTGTATCTCCAGACCAAATTCCTTTGTTGCTGCAGAGAGCACAACATCAACGAAATCAGTGACATTAAGAATGAACTGAAATTTGTACCTGAAATATGTTTTCAAGAAAATATTTTGGAACTCAAACTACAACATGCAGTACACCCTTTTTATTCACGTTCTGAGCAAAGTGAGACATTTCAAGAGGAAACACAAGCCATGATAGGATTAATATAACAATTCTGAGCAAGTCTATGTGTTATGCGATGCATCACAGCATAACAAAATGTTCTGTACAGATCGTAAGGCCATCTACTCTTCAGACAAGAGCGCTCAGAGGATATGAATACTGATGAGTTGGTGAGTTGAAGGTCACATGGGCTACTCCGGATATCTGACTGTCGCCGTTGGAGGGAGATGAACTCGAGAGACTTCGGCCTCGACTGACTGGGGTTGACTGGCTTGGAAGGGGACTAGGGCTGGAAACTACAGAGCTTGTGGAATGGGTGATGGGAGGGGAAGTTATTGGTACGAAGCCACTCTGAGCATCACTGGACAAGAAAGGAGGAGGGTTTTCACTCAGGTGTGACGACGATGAGGTAGAACCGACGCTTGAGGAGGAACCTCCACCACTGAGAGATTTTCCTGTTGACAGGAAATCCAGACTGGACAAAGCAGATGAAGAAGAAGAAGAGGAGGAGGAGAAAGTATCAAAAGATGACGATCCTGCTGATGTCAGGGACTTGCCATTAGCAAATCCAGGATGACCGGCTTCTCCAAAGGGCTCCATCACATCTTTGACCTCCATGTTGGCGACGAAGCCCGTGTCCTCGTTGGCTGTGTAGGTGACCACTTGGAGCTTACCGTCAGGCCTCAGGTAAGAGTACTGCCCTTCCACTGTTCCATCTTTGAGAGTTTCGCTTCGGGAACTGTCGAGGAAAGTGGGGGCGTCCTTGAGTTCCCAAGCCACCGAATAGGCAGGATTGGGATCGACGAATTCGAGGGTTTCGGGGGCAGGTGCAGCTGCAACTACGCCGGCTAGAAGTAACACCTGTTGGTAGATTTAAATTTGATTTAAATTTGCTTACAATAAACAGTTATTGTGGATAAATGAAGGGGATGAAGGAGTGCTTAGATTAAGATAGAGTTGGGACAGTTACTTAGACTGTGAGTCTATTTCCGTAACGAAAAATAATGAGCATTTCTCAGTCTAATACTCTTCAGTTTCACCTGATGACTGAGAATATAAAGAAGAATAACTGCTAGCAGGCTAATATGTAATGATTCATCTCATGCGATAGCTAAGAAAAGACTGAACTAACAAGCAAAACTATTTTTATGAAATTTAGCATTAATTTAAGCTTTTTTATTTACTTTACGAAAATAATTGGCTCCGAAATACGAGTAGCAATGGCTGAGAATATTACTGGAACCCGGGAATGCGCGTCTAGATAGAAAAATTCCATAGATTTTGTTGACAGAACGAAATCCTGCCTATGTTGCCAATGGCTCAATCAAAAATGTCTCTATATACAAATATATTGTCTCTCTATACAAATACATTCTCTCATTATACCAAAATATCGGCACTTTCACTGGTTCGCGAATCCCTAATCGTTGTGTCTAGTGACTTCAGTATTCCTTTGAAATATTTGTCAAAAACAACGCTTGGTGCTCGCATATAAAACCCAATCAATCAATAAATCAGTAAAGGTGCCCACACTTGATAAATCCTTCACTTCGAAATGGTGATGATAGTGACACTGGTCCTGGGAATATGGTGATGAAGATGATGAATCGCAGAGCGAATGAAATGTAAGAAGCCTGTTCACCTGAGCGATCATGGCTGGATAAGTGGTTGAGAATATGCTGGGACTTTGCGCTTATATACTATCTCTCTCTCTCTCTTTCTCTCTCTCTCTGTGCTTGATCATCGGGTTGCTATGCAATTACCATAACAAATATAGCAAATCTCTTGTAACACGTCTTTGTTATGAATATTTTTTTACTTTCTCCATAATTCTTCTACATTTCCTTACTTCTCGTTTAGTTTCGTCGCCTCCGTTGTGAATTTCGGCCTCATAAATGAAATATAATCATGTCTTATCTCACTATGTCCCTGTGACAATTATAGCACAAATAGGCCTAAGATTTTACGCTTTTTTCCCCTATTTCCTAAGGCATTAAAAGCATAATAATGTCCCTATGTCAGTAATAGCAGAATTAGGCCTAAGGTTTCATGCTTTTTTTTCCCGATGGCCCTATGACAGCAATAGTATGACTAGACTTAAGCTTTTGAGCTTTATTTTCCCTTAAGTCCCTATGACAGTAACAGTATAACTAGGCCTAAGCTTTCTATGCTTTATTTTCCCTATTTCCCTACGACAACAATAGTACAATTAGGCCTAAGTGATCTATAGTGATCGTAATATTTTCCCACAGAATTATTGTTGTTTATCTCCATCATGGTTTCATATTACGAAGAAAGTCTTCCTCTATGTAACTACTTTTCTCTGTTCTCTCGTTAGATAAAATACAGCACTGTATCTTAGTATGACTGTATTTACATAATTTTCTCTATGTTACTTTTGCAACATGGAAAAAGTATGGTATCCATCAACTATAAATGATTGTATAATTAATCATTTATATTCATTCATCGTATACCTAACTATTTACTCTATATTTACAATCATGTTTATTTACTTGTTAAACATTCATGTTTTACTTATTGCACATTATTGTTCAGTCTCTAAACTTATCAAAGTGATTGTAAACAATGAAGAGGCGACAGAGACTTGGAAATCTCCAAATATTAAGGTCCCAAAGAGCAGGCCTACAAGAATCAACTCCCTTTAAATATTAAATGGTATTAGGGGGAGGTGCCATTAGCTTCAAGAGTATGGCCCCAGCAAGCTATCGGTCTAAGGATATACAAACCCATTGCTTTCATATTCTCTCTCTCTCTCTCTCTCTCTCTCTCACTCTCTCAGTAGCTTCAAGGAATAAATAAGACACAGGCTTCAGCAAGCTATCGGTCTAAGGATTCCCCAAAGGTTTTGCTTCCATATTCTCTCTCTCTCTCTCTCTCTCTTTCATTAAGGTCATTCTTAGGCTCCAAGTCACAAGCGCATTATGCACAGTAGCGGGTGACAAGTATATTTTAGCTATATTAGGGCAGTAGCAGCGAGCACTTTCATAACCGCATGGAAAGTAGTTATGGGCATCCGTGATTCCTTCGGCAATTTCAGGCTCCTTCTTTTGTTTTGCTTTTGTGTGTGTGTGTGTGTGTGCGTGCGTGTGTGTGTAGGTGTGTAGGTGTAAAACGCAAAGGGTTGTGGATATATATCTAAGGCAACCTTAAGTTTTCACCGCTAAAACTGCTTCTTCTTTTTTTAAGCTTTCTAGAATTCGGTTCCTTTCGACTATAATTTATCATTTCTTTCTGGTTTCTGCTGATATAATCCTGCTTTTATTCTTCTCTCTCTCTCTCTCTCTCTCTCTCTCTCTCTCTCTCTCTCTCTCTCTCTCTCTCTCTCATTATTTCATCACTGACATTCCTCTAGTAGCCTCTTCTCTCGCACCTCAAATCTCATTCTGTTTAATTCTGCCCATTTTTTCAAATGCAAATGGCCTTTAGAGGGGTAACCATGTTCCCGGTTCTAGCCCAGGGCAGAAGAAAGCAAGAAAAACTTGATGAAAAGAAGGAAGATAGAGCCCTAGTATCGGAGGAAGAAGGACAGTCTTCCTAAAGTGTCAAAGAAACAGTCCCTGCAGTCATCGAGAGACTGATTTCCAAAGTAAACTCGGGAATAGGTGGGCTGATGAGTCTTAGGTCTAGCAGAGAGTTTTTTCTGCATTCTGCCGTTCGAGTTGGTAATGAATTCCTTTGTTTACACTCAGATCTTTTATTTTATTTTATTATCCACAAGAATCTGGTTCGTTGTTGACATTCGATTATCGCCTGAGCCTTACGTGAAACCTTAAATATGATATTTTGTTGCATTTTCTAAGTAAAGGCACATAAATATAGAGAAGTACAAGCGATGCAGAGATTAGGAGACATCTGAAGACACTGGAAGCTATTATCAGTCTACTACAGACTGAAAGAGAAACTAAAACAAGACAACAAAATTGATTAAACATAAGTATGCGTACTTCAGCTGTGAATATTATTACGGTCGTAGTAATATCAAAAAATCTGAAAAGGCAGAAGAAGAAAGTCAAAACAACAACACTTGAAGTATAGATAGCAACAATACATTGCAAGAGATTTGTGACATTTGTTATGATAATGAAATCAGGACAGGGCTGGATGATCGATCAGCTAGAGAGAGAGAGAGAGAGAGAGAGAGAGAGAGAGAGAGAGAGATGGTATATAAGACCCAGGTCCTAGCACATTCTCAACCACTTCCCAGCCATGATCGCTCAGGTGAAGATACTTACCGTTTTCTTCGTTCTGTTACTCATTCATCTTTATCACTATCTTCATCACCATCTTTCCAGGATCAGTGTCACTATCATCAACGTTCGAAGTGAAGGATTAATCTTTACTGATTTATTGACTGATTGGTTTTATATGTAACGCCGTGCGTTGTTTGTGATGATAGCTAACGGGAACATCTGCGTCAGGAGCCGTTACAATGTTCAAAAAATCCCTTTAAATTGGTGATTCTCTCAATAATCAAAGGAAGTATTGTGACTAGCGAGATATTACAGCGATAATTTCAAAGTCCTTTGAATCTACTGTTATTTTTCCGGTCGTAGAGTTTTTAGAGACTTGGTCTCAAAGGCAGAACTTTGTTAAAAAATATTAACTCGAGTAATCTGACAGGAAAGCTCCCATTACAAGTTATGAGTACCCAACGGGAAATCTAGTTTTATTTGTATTTTATATTTAAGATCATCAGATGAATTGAAGGGGTTTATTAGACTGAGAAATGATAGGAATCATATTTACACAAATTTTTCACAATTTTTCACTGAAATCCTTCATAATTGCTAAATGAGAGGACAATTCTTGCTCAGGAAATTTTTGGGAAGTCTGAACCAACTAACTTTTCTATGACTGACAATGATCTGTTACAGTAAAAAATCTTCAGGGTCCTAGACTTATATTTGTTTACATGTTTTGATCAAGTGTACCCATTCTGTTTTAACACTATTTATATGCCAATTTAACTCTATCTATAAACTCATCTCTGTCCAAATTCTATGAGATCCTGTCTACCAACAGGTGTTACTTCTAGCCGGCGTAGTTGCAGCTGCACCTGCCCCCGAGACCCTCGAATTCGTCGATCCCAATCCTGCCTATTCAGTGGCCTGGGAACTCAAGGACGCCCCCACTTTCCTCGACAGTTCCCGAAAAGAAACTCTCAAAGATGGAACAGTGGAAGGGCAATACTCTTACCTGAGGCCTGACGGTAAGCTCCAGGTGGTCACCTACACAGCCAACGAGGAGACGGGCTTTGTCGCCAACATGGAGGTCAAAGATGTGATGGAGCCCTTTGGAGAAGCAGGTCATCCTGGATTTGCTACTGGCAGGTCCCTGACATCAGCAGGATCATCATCTTTTGAGCCTTTCTCCTCTTCTTCTTCTTCGTCCAGTCTGGATTTCCTGTCAACAGGAAAGTCTCTCGTTGGTGGGGGTTCCTCTTCAAGCATCGGTGCTACCTCATCGTCGTCACACCTAAGTAATTTTAACAGCGGGTCATCTGGACTCACAGTGGCGAGTACTGTAACTCCTGTACCAGTTCTACATAACATTCATTCTCCTCCCTCACCAACTCAGTTTGTCCAGCAGGTCCCAAACATCCAGACTTCCTTCGTACCACCTTCTCCAATAGTGCATCGATCTCACGGTGAGAATCTTCCTTTCTTGTCCAGCGATGCTCAGAGTGGCTTTGTCCCAATAACGCCCCCTTCCATCGTCCGTCCCACAAGCTCTGTAGTTTCCAGCCCCGTTCCTCTCCTAAGCCAGTCAACCCCAGTCAGTCGAGGCCGAAGTCTCTTCAGTTCATCTCCCTCCAACGGCAACAGTCAGGTATCCGGAGTAGCCCATGTGACCTTCAACTCACCAACTCATCAGTATTCATATCCCCTGAGCGCTCTTGGCTGAAGAGTAGATGGTCATACGATTCGTACAGAACATTTTCTGTATGAGCCTGTGCACTGGGATTGTATAGTCTATTTTTTGTGAATAGTTTTTCACCAATATTCCTGCCGTTTTCATTCCTCTGCTGTTCAGAAATAGTGTTGTAGATGTTCAGTGAACAAATAAGTTTCAAATCAGTATTACGTAACGCACAGCAGCAATACTGGTGGAAGGCTATTTTGTTATCTATTTATTGTTTGACAGAGAATTTCTCAACTTGTTTCGGCTTGTCTGTTAAGGCAGTACGTATCAAATCTTCAATGTCCATTGTTACTTCAGTGCCAAAAGTAAATTTCAAACAAAATGCAGTAAGTAAAGAATGCAGTACATTCTTAAAGGTACAAGAGTTCATCATACTTATAATGTACCTACTATATATATATATATATATATATATATATATATGTATATATATATATATATATATATATATATATATATATATATATATATATATATATTTATATATATATATATATATATACAAGTTTTCAACGTTATATATACATATCACTAAGCCTCTCCGAATCTAATTAAAATCTTACCTTTCTAGATTTATATTTTCAAATACAAATAGTCATCATATAAATATTTATAAGCAATAACCCAAACAGCTATAACAACCTAAGGTTCAGGATAACATTCAGACTGAAATCTTTGTTACATTAAAGTCATATTATATAAAAAGCTGTAACGACAATGTATGAATAAAGATCAAATAATAACATATTTTACTTTATTTTCATTTAATTTATACCTTCAAGGACTCGCTTGCTTTGGAAAGATAATGAAAAGTCAAGCTAAAAGGATAAATTAAGACCAGACATAAAGTTGTTTTGTGACGATGAATTTGCTAATGTGATATTTAGTAGAGCAATTTTAGTGGCAATTATTAAAGTAAAATATTGTATTGTCACAATAAATTTGTTGCTTGGATATCAGGCCTGTACCGAGGGGCGGGGGCGGTCGAACGACTCCCCCCAAAAATTTTTGGAAGTCCATATTTTCTGTGAAAATTCTGTTAACCAAAGTCAGTACTTTGAATAACATCTAATCGGGTAGAAGGGCCTAGACCGCATGCCCAGTTTTTCTTCTTAATATAACTAAAATAACATTTTCAAGTATTTCATCTTGTATATACCTATATATGCAATGACATATATAAAATAAAAGGTCCAGTTTTGGGAAAAACGAACCCCCCCCCCCCACCAAAAAACAATGGGTACGGCCCTGGATATTTAGTTTTGTCTTAAAGGCATCAAGTCATTAACGATTTAGGATTGTGAAAATAGCGATAATGACTATGCCGAGGACCCTAATTGTAGTTATACTAATCGTTAAGCCGTTTTAACCGTTACCAGCGGTAAACAGCTTTTATAGTAGTTATAGGCGGGAACGGTCTTTATAACTGCTCATCTTGAATCCCCAACGGTCAGCTAAGAGTTCGCTGACCATTCGAGTACGGAATACGTGTATTTACTTCTGATTAATTTATTTTTCTTATATAAAGCGTCATTCTTGTATAAAATTTATTTTAATCATTATACTGATGACCTTTCATGTGCACGTATTGACCATAGCTTTTCCTTTATAAATGCTGTGATCGAAAATTGCCGATTATTATACTAACTATATTAATTAGTTATTGAATCTTCAGTTTTTGCTTATTTACTCTTCTATTTATCGTTGTGTTTTTTTATGAATTAAGTGGTGTATTAGATGAGGAAGATTGTGGTGAAAAGGGGATTATGTAGGCCTATCAAGGCCCACAAAATCCATGTTGAAGCCGATTGACCTTGAAAGGAAGGCAAGGAAAAGGAGCTGGGTACGCACGTACTTAGCGCATATTTACGTACTGAACAGTATGTACGTTCGCATACACGTGCGCATTAAACAGTTAAATAAGTAATAGCGATGACGATAATAAATAACTTATCAAAAAAAGATAAGAAGAGAAAGAAATAAATTACTAAAACAAAAACTCACTCGAAGAGCCGTTGCGAAGACGTACGCACGTACTTAGCGCATATTTACGTGCTAAACAGCATGTAGGTTCGCATATACGTCCGCATTAGACAGTTAAATAAGTAACAACGATGATGAAAATAAATAACTTATCAAAAAATATAAGAAAAGAAAGAAATAAAATACTAAAAAAACAGAAACTCAATCGAAGAGCCGTTACAAAGGCGGCGCTCCCTCGCGCGTGTCAACCGAACCGCGCAAATTTTTTAAGTGTCCGTCAAGTGTCACACTTTATTTATTATTTTAGCCTTTTCCTCGTCTAAATTGAAGTGCAATATGTAAGTATGAAGTCGTTAGATGACGTCTTAATCTAGTATTTGTTCTAAGATAAGGAAAATGGCGTGGAATAGGCCTAGCCGATAGGCCTAAGTCTAGGGCTGTCAAAATTTCTAGACCAATATATATTGAGCTTTAGTCTACGTAGGCCTATAGATTGATATAAAAAAATATGTGAAATTTGTCTAGCTTTTAGGCCTATTCAGCAAAACTAGTTTTAATGTATGACAATTATCCGTTTCTAAATCATGAACTTGTATAGGCCTACCTTACAGCTTACGGTACTTCTATAGGCCTATGTCTGAATGCCCAGCTTTGGGCCTTAAAATAGCCTACGTTTAGGCTAGTATAGGGTATATATGTTAATCTAGATGTGTTTTAGACAAATGGCCTAATTGGGCAAACTATCATAGGCCCACTTTTTGAACCCATAGGCCTATGTTGGACCAACAAAACAATCAATCCTTGGCTAAGGAAATAGGCCTATATAGCCTAGGTGGGAGTGAAAGAACCAAAACTGAGTGAATAGGTATAGCTCAGGCTAGCGAGGTACACTCAGTCTTCTCATAAGACGAAAAGGCTAAAAGGTGCAAATCAATAGGCCTAGCCTAGGCCTAGTAGCTTGTTTTACGATGTACCTCAATTCTCAAATGCAGTTGGAGGCACACCATGCTATAGGCCTAGTCCGTATCCCATTTGTCTTTTCTTCATTTTATTTTTATTGGAAATACTCATTAAGCATAGACTAGGCTAGGCCTATAGCGTATTCCTAGGTATTATTTCATCTCGTTATTTTTAACCCTATAAACACTGTGTGAAAATAATAAAAAAAATTTTCAAATTATGACTTATAAGTAAGATAATCCCCCCCCCCCCCGCTCCATACCTAATACAGCAAAATTATAACCAGTAAACGCTCCTAAGTTACGTTAGGTTGGTCTTTTTAGGTTTTTTCGGGGCCCTGTCATTTTCTAGCCATTTTTGTATGAAAAACCCAAAATGGCTTTCATCTTTTCATGCAAAAATGGCTGGCTGGAGTCTTATTGGCAACTTATAAAATTTTATCTCTTCATAGGCCTATTTCTGTTATGCAGTAACATACCTTGGTCAGAATATGGGTCAGTGCTACTTAATAAGATAGCCTAGGCTAGGCCTACATAGCCTATCTCAGCGTAACGTGACCTGACCTTAGGTCGCTGGTTCTACCCCAAAATTCCTTACAGTGAATCTTTACTTTACTTTTTAATGTAATTTATTTGCTAGGTAAGGATTCCTTATATTGAATCCTTACTTTACATTGAACCCTTAATTTGCCATAGGCCTAGAAACTGCAGGCAGTCCCCGGTTTACGACGGGGGTTCCGTTTTTACGCCGCGTCGTAAACCGAAAAACTGTCGAAAATCATCAAAAATCCTAAGAAAATCTCACTTTTAATGCTTTGGGTGTATTGAAAATGATGTAAACTGCATTTTTATTGAGTTTTTCATAAAAAACCTCCAAATTTTTATTATTCTACCATTTTGGAGCCATATTTCTTCCATCGGATCGGCGCACGATGCCAGTAACCCTGGAACATGCGTTGTAAACCGGGAAATAATTTCTGATGAATATATTTGAAAAGCGCCGTAACCTCGGAACGTCGTAAGCCGGACCCGTCGTAAACTGAGGACTGCCCGTATTTTATGTCTTCAGACTCATATTAAGATAAACAGCAACACAAAAGCAAGCATGTCATCTTTCTTCATGTCCTGATAATGCCCAGAAGACTGGAGGTTATGTCTCTAAAATATGCGGCATCTGTGATTTTTTAGGGATTAAATGGCAGCGTAATAACTTAAACTGTATACTTGAGCATACATTGAACTAACCTACAATTGTTGTTTGTTTAGAGTTTTGGTTTTTTAATTCCAAACATAAAATATGTAAAATAGTCTCCTACTAGATGTAAAATATTACATTAAATTGCAGTTTTATTTTCGAATTTCAGACGGAGAATATTACTAGATGTAAAATGTTACAGTTAATTGGAGTTTTATTTCTTATTTCCAGGTTTAAAATGTTACTAGTTTGGAAAGCTCTCTCGTAAATAAGCCTGGTGCTTCAGAATGATGAAAGATGATTTTTAATACGAAGAAGTCTGTGTGTCATTCACCATGGATCCTGCCCGATGCCAAGGTCTGTATGTTCTTTGTCACAGAGTAACAGTAATAGTTTGTCACAGAGTAATGATAATACAGTTTGTCACAGAGTAACAGTAATATGGACATTTTTCAACATAAAAATAGGTTTTTCTGTTGTATTATGATGTGATTTGCATGATTTTGAGGTTTATTTCCATCGCAAATGAATACTTATCCTTCCCCCGGCAAATGCCTGTATAATAGCACGGCAAAACTGTGTTTACTGATTACAGTTATTTTGTCTGACAAGAGTTTATTAATTTTATATATATCATTTGCCGGGAAGGATAAGTATTCATTTGCGATGGAAATAAACCTCAAAATCATTCAAATCACATCATAATCAACAGAAAAACCTATATTTTATGTTGAAAGCAATTAATGTCCATGTAATATGTTTTTGTCACAGAGTTTAAGTTCTAGGACTATTGCCCTTGTTTTTCAGGTGATGGTCGACGTCATAAGTTTTTGGGAAGGTTTGCAATCCCTGTGCAACCATGTAAGATGACAAATAAAGGTTACACCCCCTCGTCCTCCGTAAGAACGCTTTTCATGAGACCACCAATTGAAACAAAACAAGATGTGCAGAAGTCATCTGTTGACCGATCACTGAATGTGAGTTTATTGGATAGGTACTGTTATTTGTTTCTTCATTTTTGCAGGCATTAAATCATAGTTGTTTACTTTATATTGTACATGTTTCATGAAAATGTGTTCTGAATATTCAGTAATTACTAGGCAGGACTTGAAGAAATTATAACTTAAAAGGAGAGAAGATAATATCCAAATTGTAGTAACCATTGCTAATAATCTTGGTAAGGATCTCACCATATTTCCATTTGTTGGCTTTATAACATAATTTGACATAGGTATTTGTCCTTTGGTAAACATATCCTATATTTATGAACATTTCAAAATCTTTTGAAATAATGGTGGATTCTTAGATGCCTTGGCTTTTTTTTTATAACACGTCATAATCCATATACAATATTAATACCCTTTATGCTTTGCAGGATGAATGTTTGTTTGGAGATTCTTTCTGCGATAATGAAATCTTAGAAGGATTAAATAAAATAGAGGCACAGTACCCAGCCAAAAAGCCAACAGGTCCCAGTAAGCCACTGAAGAGTGCAGGTTGCTCCAGTTTTAATTTAAACAGCAGTGTATCACATAGGGAGGTGAGGAAATCACCAAAGAGCTATATGTCACATACGAAAGATAATCCTTTTCACACAGCAGCGAAAAATGAAACTAACAAATTTCCCAAGGGTAACACCTTGAAAGATCAGTGTGAGTTTGCTCTCATTGGAAATGAGACCCTCAAAGCCATAGATGCCATGGATTTTGACAATTCGATCGACGAGATTGTGTCTCCAGGAGATGAAAACCAAGTGGCTAAGCCTCTTGCAATTGTCATTACTCCCCTGCGTAATCGAAGTAAGAGAAAGGTGTCGTCGAACTCAAAGGTATCGAATATTCGACGGTCTCAGAGGCTTCACAGTAAAACGAGTGATTGCCAAAACAAATGGGGACTCTGTTTACAATGTAGAGCATCCTGAACGGAATGAGAAATCTAGAGAAAAGTTCAATAAATTTGAGAAAACAATATTGAATAATCAGCAGTCTTTGGAGTCTCCCAGTACAGAAAGTAGTTTTGTAAATGGTAACAGCCTGAATGAATTCTTATTTGATAAAACCCCAGAGGAATTGTCTGCCAAGCCAGTTGGAAAGTTGAAGCCAAATGGTCCTGTCAGATCAGAAAAGGATCTTTGCATTTTCCAGAGTTTAGTCAAAACATCACCACCTATACAGAACAATTGTGTATCTAGTAAACAGTCTGTCTCAGAGATAAGGGAGAATGGAACCAAAAACTGTGAAAATAGAAAGGACAATTGTACACTGTTGGAAACAAATGGAACATTTCCTCAGGCATTAGAGACTAACAGCAGTTCCCTGAAAGGTAAATCAGATAGTAAAAATCCAAATCTGAAGAAAATGATTGTTGGTGACAACAGTAAAGATCTGGAGTTCAGTATATCAGAACAATCAGTGGTTTGTAGAAATGATAGTCATGACAAAGAATTAAAAAGAGCTGGGTCTCTTTTGGAAGCAGCAGGACATGATAAGGTTTCTTGCACTGAACAATCTCAAGCCCAGAGTGAATTGAAAGCAGAAAACAATGCGTCGTCTGCAAAGATATTGGCAGTGGAATGTTCAACAGGTGCCAAAAATGACACCAGATTTCATACTCCTGTAACTTCAGGTAGAATCAAGAAGCCTACCAAGTTAGGATTACGTGACACAGGTGACTTAGATAAGGTTGCCTCAAAGTCTAAGGTTCAGAGTGAAACATTTCGTAAGGCGGGCGTCATATCTGTGCAGGAGAGTAATAAAGATGTAGACGTACATTTAGAGAAACGAGATTCTGACCTGTCATGTCAGTTTACTGAACATACTTCTCCCGTTGAGAACGTTGAAGAGCTTGGCATAAATGCTGGAGATTCAACCAAGGATCTGCAAAGGAAGTCAGTCCTTAATGCATCAGCCAACATTAGCAAGGGTGAACATAGCTTTTTGTCAACTCAAGCCAAGATGGACTTAGCATCTTGGGGTTTACCGGAGCCTGTGTTGCAGGTTAGTTTGATGATATTTTGGTATACAGTATTGCAGTCCATAATATTTCCATTTGCAGCTACAAAATGTAATTGGTGTTGAATGAGAAATGAAATGAGGAGATAGGTTTAGCCACGTTAAATAATCTTTCGACAGTAAAGTTTTTTTTTTTTTACAAACCCGTAAACCATTATAAAATAACGTTTTATATAAGTAATTTACCCAGTAATTACATGATTGGATCATGTAATTACTGGGTAAGTATATATAAAACTTTATTTTTTATAAAAATGTCATTTTTAGTGTGCAGGACATAATATCCAGATGCATAAAGGAAAATTTCCAAAAGAAAGTTCCTTACTGTGTTAAGTGCTGAATGGTTAAGTATCCCAGTGTTTGGCTTTATGGCCAAATTTTCATAAATCACAGTGCATTCTCAGGCAACTCCTTCCTGGGAATTTTTGGGATTAAAGTCTAGGAATTTCAAAGGCAACTACATAATTTGCATAGTTCCTTTAAAAGAATGCTAAAAATTGCACCTTGTGATTTTTTTATTCCTTACCGAACTACTAGCATGACAGGGTAGGATTTTGTAAAAACATGGTTTGTATGCTGTTATATATAGAATATTCAGAGAAACTAACTATTTCTAAATAGTGGCTTACCATGTTACCCTTAACACTACTTTATCATAAATGAATCAAAGTAGAATTTGCATATCCCCTATGATGCAAGAATTAACACCCACTCAATTTTCCAGCGCTACATCCAAAATGGAATCAAGACCATGTTCCCATGGCAAGCTGAATGTTTGTGTTTACCTGATGTCTTGGATGGTAAAAACCTAGTCTACTCGGCACCAACTTCTGCAGGTAAGATGTGGTAACTGATTAATATAAAATTGTAGACTTGATGGAAAAGCCCTGAAATTTTGTTCTGTACTGATATGTAGCTGTAGCCATGGTTTAGCCTGTTGATCATGCTCTTCTTTTCTCTTGACAGTCTCCCCATCACCCCTGGAAAGGACCTGATCTCATCATTGCGTACTCCATTTCCTCCTTTATTCAACCCATTTTTCTCTTGTTATTCAACCTACTAATTCCCATCTGAAGGAAATTCTTTGTTCAAGGGTGCCTCTTTTTTATGTTATTTCAAGAGGGTTGCCTCTCTTTTAGGATCAGTTTTTTGTTGTAGCTGATTTGTCCATGAAGGAATTAATTGCAGGCTTGGATATCTCCCCCCAACTTTCACTGAATTATGCATTTCTTTCTCATGTAAACCTTGTTTTGTATTTTATACAGTATATACGGCAGTAAGCTTGTTAACATGTAATAGTTAAATGTTGAAACCTTTTAGTTTACCATAACTTTTTTCTTTCCTTTCAGGTAAAACATTAGTATCAGAGTTGCTGCTTCTTAAAAGAGTTTTAGAAACTGGACGTAAGGGACTCTACATTTTGCCTTTTGTGTCTGTCGCAAGAGAAAAGATGTACTATTTGCAGGTTGGTCCCACAATTGTCTGTTGTTTTTCTTTTGTTAAAACAAAACTGAAGTTTATAGGTAGCCATAAACAATTCATGATATTTTTTAGATTTTTTTTTTATACCAGTATAACGTAAAATTGGTATGTGATATTAGGCAGACGTAGTGTATTTTGTTGTTCTTCAAAATATTTGTGTTTATGAGTTTGACTTTTTCTCTGTCAGAAAATGTTTAGTCCAGCAGGTGTAAGAGTGGAAGGATTTATGGGATCTCATGGTCCCCCTGGAGGACTGAAAGTAACTGATGTTGCTATTTGTACAATTGAGAAGGCCAATAATCTTGTGAACAGGTAAAATTTCATGAATCATGTTTTTCAGTTTAGGACTTTTCAACTTTACTTTTGTCTTCAAAGTTGTTTCTATGTCCCAGTCGGTCAACTTTGAATGTCTGTACAGAGACTACTAATCTTATTGAAATTTATTGTAAAACCTAATTAGAGTATTAGAAAATATAAAAGTGCTTTTCAAAAAGCATAACCATCTAATAACACTAAGTTAAAGATATAGTCTTAACATGCTTTTAACAATTTGTATTCATTTCATTTTAATTTTAACAACTGAATCATAAAACCATAAAGACCTGTTATTTTAGTGTACTACCAATAGAAATACTTTGCAACCACATAAAGACCTTTAAACTAAACACTTTTGTGAAAATATCATTTATCCCTATTTCAGGCTGCTAGAGGAGAAACGCTTCTCGGAGTTAGGGATTGTGGTAGTTGACGAAATTCACATGTTGGGTGACCCACATCGAGGATATTTGCTAGAACTCTTGCTAACCAAAACCATGTTTGTGTGTCAGACTGCCCACGCGGTACAGGTATGGTTTTGTTCCAAGTAATGGAAATGTGTTTGTATTTTCAAGTAGGATTACAGTACCCTTGTACAGCATTTTAAGTTTACTTTCCACAAATAATATAAAGTTGGTGCAAATGCTGAAATATTCTGGAGTCCTTCCTGTGTTGGCATAATGGGAAGTGATGCTGATAAAGCAGCCAAAGCTGTAATTACAATGACAAGATAAGGTGTAAGTATCCCAGTCTCCCAGCCGGTGATTACTGTATTTAGAATTTCTAAAATCCAACTTATTTAATAAACGGCAGAGAGTATGGAATAATGAGCCTCATCACAACAAAGCAAAGCAGATCAAACCCATGTCTGAGATATGGCATTCTTCAGACCAGAAAGAACACCACATAGAAGCCATTTTGCCATGTCATCATACTGGTCAAACTCATTTGACCTCTGAGTACTTAATGAATGGTCCAGCTAGCTAATTCAAACATGTTGAGAATGTAGGTCAGCACTATCAGTCATACTTATGTAAAATAATACCCTTAGTTTGCCTAATTGCGATTCTTTTCACTTCTTCGAGTCTTAGATAATAGGAGCATTCAAAAGTATTGATTTATAGATTTTTCTGTAGGTCATCAGTTGTCATGATGCTCTATTGTACTTCCTAACCGTTCATTTCAGGAAGAGGGTAACTCTGGAGTACAAATAGTTGGTATGTCAGCAACTCTCCCAAACCTGGATTTGTTGGCGTTGTGGCTGAACTCTCAGCTTTACAGTACGGATTACCGTCCAGTTCCTCTTGCTGAGAGGGTCAAGATTGGAAAGACCGTTTTTGACTGTCAGTTCGGGAAGTTTCGAGACCTTGATCCCATGCTAACTGTGAAAGTAAGTACTGTAGAAAATTCTTTAGCTTGGGTTGATTATTTTGGTATCCTTGTTATATTGGTCAGAGTTGTGTTTTCTTATATACAGTATTGTTCAAGAGTTTTGAAACTGCAGACGGAGAAATGGGAAATATCTGCCATGAATATAAGGAACTTGGTATACACTTTCATTGACTTTTTTTTTTTTTCAATTCAGGGTGACAGTGACCACTTGATTCAACTGTGCCTTGAGACTGTTTTGGAAGGATTTTCTGTTTTAGTGTTCTGTCCTACCAAAGTGTGGTGTGAAAAGTTGGCAGAAGGTGTTGCCAAAGAATTTTTCTGCATTGGTAGGTACTGTCAAAAGTTTAATTTTCATGATATATACAGTATTTCTCAAATGAGAAGTCTCTAAGTTTAAAAAATTTATGATGTTTTACAAAGAAAGATCTGTGCTGCTTTACAAATCAAAAGAGGATAATATGAATTTTCTGAAGTGTTATTAACAATTGCTGTAGCATGAAAATTTAAGGCACAAAATGGTGTAAATGGACAATCATATTGGTGTAGCTAGCAAGGCATTTCTTAAAATGTTTATACTGCCATTACGTAATCATAACAAGTATGAACCTTGAGATCTGCATGAATACTTTTTGTATGAATATACTGTGTCAGTGTTTTGCTTACATTACATCATAATTTATTAATTTGATGCTTCTGTAATGTTCTCTTTTTTTATTTAGGCAAGCTTGATAGCCAGTATCCAAGTCACATCAGTGCAAAGTTACGAGAGTCTCTCAATTCCACCGGGATCACCAAAGTGATGGAAGCTCTACATAAATGTCCAGTTGGGCTTGATAAAGTATTGGGAAGGTCAATCTCCTTTGGGGTTGCATACCATCATGCAGGTCAGGACAGACACCATGTCTAGTTTTTTAACTTTAAAATGTTAACTGACATTGGTTATTATCTTGCATAATTTCTTTTTGATGCAAGTTATTCTTTATGTAAAATTAATTTGATGTTAATGTTGATTGTGTCTTGATGTTCAAAAGTATAGAAATGGAACATGCAAAATTATCAAACTACCTCATTATGAAAGTCCTAGATGCTAATTACTTGTGAAATATCAATATAATGAAAATTGTTTTCATACGAAAATATTTTCCTTCAGGTTTGACATTCGATGAGCGTGACATTGTCGAAGGTGGTTTCCGCAATGGCTCAGTACGCGTGCTTGTGGCAACCTCTACTCTCTCCTCGGGGGTGAACTTGCCTGCACGACGGGTCATTATCAGGTCGCCAGTTTTTGGAGGGTCTATCCTTGACACTCTTACGTATAAACAGATGATTGGTCGAGCTGGAAGGAAAGGAGTGGATACTGAAGGTTGGGGTCAAGTTGTATATAAAAATGAATGAAGCATAAGTGGAAAAATGGTTTTGAAAGTGATCTTGCTTAGGTTAAGGGCCATTCATTAACCACAGTTGATATTCCTCTGCAAATGTAAACACAATTGTAAATAACACTACTAATGTTTGCACAGGTGAGAGCATACTGATATGTCGTGAAGGAGAGAAACAAAAAGCCCAGACTCTGTTGGCTTCAACACTGCCACCTATAACTTCATGCTTACAGCAAGACTCATCCCTGACATCCAGTATGAAGAGAGCAGTTTTAGAGGTAAACGTATAATAGCAGCATTGGGGAAGTAGAAAATGTGTACATTACTGTATACTAAACACAAGTTTTCATTTAAACAATATATTAGTAAATAATATCAGGTACAGGCAGTCCCCGGTTTACAACGGGGGTTCCGTTTTTAAGCCGCGTCGTAAACCAAAAAATCGTCGAAAATTGTCAAAAATCCTGAAAAATCTTACTTTTAATGCTTTGGGTGTACTGAAAACGATGTAATCTACATTTTTATTGAGTTTTTCATAAAAAAAAAACTCAAAATTTTGATTATTCTGCCATTTTAGAGCCATATTTCTTCTGTCAGATCGGCATACCCCAGAACATGCATCGTAAACCAGGAAATAATTTCTGATGAATATATTTGAAAAGCGTCATAACCTCAGAACGTCGTAAGCTGGACCCATCATAAACCGGGGACTGCCTGTATAGGAAAGCAGGTATAGTAATTGATAAAATGTTTGATGTGATGCCCACGAACAAGAAAAGAAAGGTACATAGCTAATCAGATCACAGACTGATTTGGAAAATTAGAGAAACAATAAGCAGTATTTGTTCCCTTCCTAAAGGTTATTGTCAGTGGAGTTGCAGCTGGTCCCTCAGAGGTGGCAAGATATTGCAGCTGCACACTTCTCGCTGCATCACTAAAGAGTGCAGTGTCCGAATCACAGCAGGATGCACAGAATTCAATTTTATCCTGTGTGCAGTTCTTAGAAGAAAATGAGTTTATAAGGTTAGTTTATAAAAAAAATTGGTTATCAAGTTAATGGGATTCATTTGGAGTACAAACTCTGGCTAAACTAGAGCCTTATCAGTTTGAAATAGGGAATAGTATTTTGCTTGTTACCTATTTTGAATAGTATATTCTGACATTTTTCAGGTTACAAGAAACTGAGTCAGGTATGAAATACATTGGAACTCAGTTAGGCTGTGCTGTACTGGCATCGGGCCTATCACCTGATGAAGGTTTGCTTGTGTTTAGTGAACTCCATCGGGCAAGGCAGTGCTTTGTTCTTGAAAATGAACTGCACATCATTTACCAGGTAAGTAGTTAATTGCTAGTACTTTTATATATGGGAAGTACTCATGACCTCCCTGGTGAATTCACTTGTAATTCCTAACCCCCATCTATCTGTCATACTGGGTACTGTATTGAAGATATGGGAACATGGACTTAGGACCTAGGACCTGGTAGTGGTTGAAGGCCATCACCCAGCTCACCATCATCACCCATAGAATTGCAATTCCGGTGTCATCCTCTACTTTTAAATAGGTGCCTGGAGATCTGAAGAAATTAACTTTTTCATGTTCAACAGGTAACACCTCTATATGTGAGTTCAGCAGAAATTAACTTTTTCTTGTTCAACAGGTAACACCTGTATATGTGAGTTCAGCTTGGCCAAATATGGATTGGCTGACTTTCTTGAGCATATGGGAAAGTCTCTCGGACGACATGAAGCGTGTTGCAGACTTGGTAGGAGTAGAAGAGAGCTTCATTGTGAGAGCAATGAAAGGTACCATCAATAGAAAGGTAAATACAATTTTTTAGTTGAAATGTATTGCGAAGTTTGTGGGGTCTTGACAACTGAAGCAAATGCTTGTAGGAACTTTATATCTTGTCACTGCTTACTAATTTTTATATTATACAGTATTACATATAGAGTACTGTAATTGGTAAGATTAAGTACTGTATAAAAATATGAATTGCCAATTCACTTATTGTGACAAGGAAATTTTGAGAACCCAAATGTTTGCAAGCGTTGGTTTTGACACAGGTCTCGCTGTATCCATGAAATTGTAGAAGGCTAGATCAGGCTTAGCGATTCACTACACAAGTTACCAAAGTTCAGCAATAATGAATAAGCATCAATTTAAACAAATGTACTAAACTTTGCCAACAAAATGGGGAACAAATTTAAGCAGTTGAATTGATTGCTAGATTGTGTGTTCTGACAACATCTGAGGTTACTAATTGTCTACCTTCATGCCAATCAGGATATTTTTAGGAAAAAGATACAAATTATGAAAGGGAAGAAAAAGTAAAGATGCATCTAAGAAGAGAGTAGTGGGTACTAGTGGTTCTGGTACTGTGATACATGTTTAAAGGACGTACTAAAGAGTGTAATGGGAGACCATATACATACATAAAAAAATTCCCTGGTACCACAGAGGGAGAGATCCTTTTACTTTCTGAGAAGAAGCATAAGTTTTTAGAGCAAAAAAGACTAAAATTGACTCATTCTATTTTTTTACCACCTTAGGTTCGACGTCAGGCAAAACTGCTAGCTGTGCATCAGAGGTTCTACACAGCACTGGCTCTCCATGAACTTGTTCAAGAGGTTCCCCTGAATGTGGTAGCTCAGAAATACTCTGCTACCAGGGGTATGCTGCAATCTCTTCAGCAATCAGCTGCAACATTTGCTGGTAGGTTTGGGGTGCTAGTAACTCTTCCAAACCACCATCATGGAGGAAATCTTTTCATTGCCTACCAGGAACCTAAGAATCTGTTGTCTGTTATTGCTCTTTCAACTTGTTTGGAATCCTTGAAGTGGAATACATTACAAACTTACATTCCTAACAGTACCTTCACTTTGGTGGTCTTGGCAGTTAAATTAGTTCCAGAAAAAACATACTTGTTGGTTACACTTCCTCGCTGATTGATCTCACTGGCACATTGAACTTTTACTTTAAACATTTTTGTTAATGCACAAAAATTTACCATAAGTAATAGCTTTATTCAACTCCTTATTTGGCAATGAATCAAATAGCCTGAAATCCATAGAATTTCAACTAATCAGATAAAGGATAATGAACAGTTAGTCAAGAAAATAGTTGGTATGAACGAAGCAGGATGGAGATGATTATGGAGGTCCAGAAAGTCAATAAAAGACCATAGAATTTGGGCAGAAATCACACAATGGTAGAAAGTTGAAGGAATTCATGTCTTAATGACAAAAAATTGTCACTATCCATTGTATTACTGTAGTCTAATGTATACACAGTGCACAAAACATCCAGTGTTTTGTGTGATGCACATTTTTTTTTCTCTCAGGAATGGTGACAGTGTTCTGTAATCGGCTGGGTTGGCACAATCTCGAGTTGTTAGTGTCCCAGTTTCACGACAGACTTCACTTTGGCATTCAGCGGGAGTTGTGTGACTTGGTGAGGCTCTCATCCGTTAATGGCCAGCGAGCAAGATATTTATATAATGCAGGATTAGAAACTGTGAGCAAGTTGGCCCATTCATCAAAGGAAGATGTGGAAAACATTTTACATGCAGCCACTCCATTTCAGAGGTATGTTTGGGAGAAGGGCATACGTATAGCAGTTTTATAAGTAAATCATAAAAGATTGTGTCAGTTTTAGCTCAGGCTCTATTATTAAGAACTTAGCATTAGCTATCAACAGTACTGCTCTTGTAAGTTGCGTTACTCAGTTTGGACCAGCTGTATGATGTAAGAGGTTCAGTATACAAAAGGTGCTGGTAGGTAAATGAGACTGCTTCACATTTAGTAGGCTATACTGTAATAGTTTTATGCAAATTTGGCTCTCAAATATACTTTTTGTAGTAACAACAAACACAGTGTTTTAACAATAAAACACTTCTACTGCATACCAATTAATTGCAGAATAGCTTTACTTAACCTTAAATCCTCTGTCTCGATGTGACTCCTTTGAATTTGGTTATGTTGCTCCACTTACCAGGATTATTGCTCTATTTCCTGTTGTTATTATATACCATTCATTATTTTTTCATTCCTGCCCATAATCTCATCATCCTTGTTGGGGGTGGGATTAGTGCCATCAGTGCACCTCACGTGGTGAACTGTAGGCATTACCGAAGGGTCTGTGCAGCATCCCTCTGGCCCCTAGCTGCAACCTCTTTCATTCTCTTCACTGTACCTCCTTTCAGATTCTCTTTCTTCCATCTGACTTTCCACCCTCTCTAACATTGTTTCATAGTGCTACTGTGAGGTTTTCCTCCTGTTACACCTTTCAAACCTTCTGACTGTCAATTTCCCTTTCAGTACTGAATAACCTCATAGGTCTCAGTGCTTGGCCTCTGGCCTAAATCCTGTATCCTATTCTATAATCTCCTCATTAATGGTCATGATCTAGAGTTAGACCTGGTGCTCAGTTCAATTCCAACAACCTTTATATATCAACTTTCTCACTTTTTCTTTTCCTCCCCAGTAATAAGATGGACGAGAAAGATTCCAAATCCGGAGGCACTATTTGGTTGTCCTCGAATCGGCCCCTTACAGAAGCCCAAGTTGCAGCTCTTATTGTAGAAGAAGCTCGGCAGTTGGTTCAGGTGAGTAATGTTTTTTATACAGTTGGCAATGGTTATTCGCTTATCATCTAACTGCATATGAGTGGGAAAGAAATAAAGTACTTAGAAAAAGAATGAAAAGCAAAAGTATTTCCTACTACTTTCTGTTACTTCTTGCAAATGAACACCATATTTGTTGGAAGATGCGAGCTTGTTCCATATGAATGTGGTTCATGTTCTGAATAAAAACGATAATAATAATAATGCATCATAATTTGCTAAAAAGTGTGCGGATATCATGATAGTAGTGAATGCTGTCGTAGGTGGAGTAATAATGAAATGTCTAAGTACAGTACTTTAGATTGTGGGATCTGCTTGAGCTTGTATAGTACTGCCAGCTGACTGACATTTTCTTTCTTTCTTTTTATGTGGAACTGAAGCATTTGGAATTATTTTGTATGCACAAAATTGCTTGTTATATATAATTCTGCTTTACAGCCTTGTGAACTTGCATTGTAAAAGTTTAAATTAGAAAATTCTTGGGTTCTGCTTGAAAACTATATAGCCGTTGTGTAATACTTCAAGTTAAAATTTATAAAGTACAGAATCATTTTTACCTTTATGAAAAGAAAATTGATTGAAAATTTTCTTGCAGAAAGAATTGGGCCTTTCTTCCATCGATTGGACTCAAAGGCAGAAAGTAATTACTACTCCAAACCGCTGCCCAAGGCCTCGCAAAGGTTCCAGCTCATCTAAGCGGAGAAGTTCTAGTGCAAGAAAGAAATATTCTCCTCCAAATCCTATATTGCAAGCTGAAAGTGCAGCTGGGGCAAATGTTATATCTCCAGCATTATTAGACAGGACAGTTGCATCTGCCATGACACCTCTGCATAGAAAGAGAAGCAGGAGCAGTCCGCAAACTATTACCAGCATAAACAAAAAATCTAGATCTATGATGTCAGTTACAGAGGTAGAAAAAGTCGTAAAACAAAATGCTCCTGAAGCTAAACAAAGTACCCAATTAGCGTTGGAATTGAAAGAAGCTGTGACACGTATAAATTATTCAGGCATTCATGCCTCAGAGGGTGGTCAGGAAAATGATCATATGAAGAGTGGAGGGGCTACAAAAGAAGTTTTCACTGGCGATCAAAGGAATCCCAACCAGCTGCTCCCAAATGAAGAAGCAATTTTTCAGAAACCTCACACCAATGATTTTTCAAATGTTGATAAAGCTGATGTAGAATACATATTCCAGGGTCATGAAAATGTGCTGCATGAAGTAAATTCTGATTCGAAAGAGTTAGAATTCAGGCCAAATGAAAAAGAAAGAAAGGACGCAAAGGGCAGGCCAAAAAATAGACACTGGAAAGAAAACCAGTCGGAACAAATTAACAGAAAGGACAGTCAGAAAGAGAATGCAAGGCCCCCTGACAAAAATGATGTTCATGTTGCAATTCAGCATTGTGAAGTGGACAGGCCTTTGAATAATCAAGTAAAAGACAGTAACAACACTCCTGCTAAAATTACTGCAAGAGGGATTTTGTTTGGGAGAAATAATTCAAAAAATGATACAGAGTTCTCTGGGACTGACGTCAGACCGGCATCATTTTACGTACCAGAGTCTCAAGATGATAAAATAGAAGTGTTTTCCCGCAAACGCAAAGCTAAGGCAAAAAAAAATATTCAGATCAGCGAATGTGAGCAGTCCAGTAATAACAACATTATTTTAGTCAATCAAGACAAAAAGGACCTTCCAGATACTGCTGATGATCAAGAACTTATTGAAAATGGAAACAACCAAAATAATAATTCGTTAACATCAAGAAACCAAAGAAGCCACATTACCAGAAAGATTCATGGTAAAAAAAGGATGAGAAGTGATGAGTTTTCTAATACTGAAGATCCTGAGGAGCATAACTCTCAGAAGACGCTTAAAAAAGCAAAAATTATGATTAATTCAAGTTCAACTCCGATTACAGATACTGATGAAAGGATGCTGAGAGCAACATCACTCCAAGGACACAACCAGCTTTCTGTTGTGAATTATAATAAAGGTTTAAGCTTTGAAGGTACTGAGAGATGCAATACCCACGATAAAGAGAACATTGACTCTGCTGTGAAAGAAAAGCGAGACAGAGAGAGTGATCTATTTAAAGATTCTAGTTTTGAAAAAGTTGGCGAAGGATCCTGTAAGCCAGATTGCATAGATTTTCTTTCAGAGTCTCAAAAGGAAGCCTTTTTGATGACCATGAATTCCCAGGACTTCGACTCAGAATCTTGTAGATTTGACCTCCCGAAAGATGAGGAACAGTGTGACGAATCTTGTTTTGATATTGCATGCAGTAAAAGAAGCTATGAAGCACTTCTAGATTCAGAACCAAGGAAAAGGACTCAGCAGCTTAGATCTACTGATGTCATAGAAGGAGGTTCTTCCGCAACTGAGATGATTAATCAGAAACATGTTGAAGACCAAAAAAAGGTGGACCCATGTCTGTTACCGAAATATCATGCTTGTGAGGAAGATCTTGGGTGGGAACTTGATTTAAGCCCTCTAGAGGACGTTGGTCATGGGGATAAAGTGAATGGAAGAGAAATTTTGAGTTCTGACGGTTCTGATACTGAAATTACCGAAGGTCAGGGCAGCCCTTCGGAGAAGAATGACCCGACTAAACCAAGAAAAAGATTACCTTCAGGTGACATGGATATTGAGGGTTTGATACCTCTAGAACTGGGACAGAGCATTTGCGACTTACAGGATCCAGAGTGTGAAAAAATCAATGCAGGAAACGACAGTCTCTCAGATTCCTTTTTTGAAAGGGCATTCGACACCTACCTCAACACCTCTTCCAGTAATATTTTTGATGTAGAGGATAGATCACCAAGTGAAGGAGAAAAGTGCAGAACAAAAGACGATGACAAAGCCAAAAATACAGTGGAAACGGAGACAGCAAAGCTTTTACAAGTTGAGGATAACGTGGAAGTTACTTCAAGGAAAAATAGGCTATCAGATGATTTGTTTTCTAATAGTATACTGGTTAGTCAGTCAGACCCGTGTTTGCAGACCGCAACAAGTGGAATACCAAAGCAAAATAATCATCAACCCAAAGGAAAACTACCTGCTGTTGACTCCAAGAAAAGAAGTTCAGTATATGAAGCTAAAAGCAAACCTGGACCATCTACATCCACAACTATTACCGATGATCAGTGTGCAAGCTCAGATATTTCAGACATCACTTCAAACTCATTTTGCATAATTGATGTTGTTGGTGATGCTCAGTTGTTTGACTGCTTCGTCAAGGAGTGGAAGGAGCAGAAGAGGTTTTCGCTTTCACTGGCATGTGAGAAACCAACATCTCATCATAAAAAAGGGGGAATTGGTAAGTCTTTTCATCAGTAATTTGTCCTTGTTGTTCGCGTGAATGAGGAAGATAATTCAGCTTAAATCAGGAGCTTTGCTAATTTGTTTTGATGAGTGGAGAGCAGGAACTTTAAAATCAAAATATAATAAGGAATTTTTACCTGTATGCATTCAGTTTGTATGCAAGGCATATAGAAATATATTAAAATGTGTCAGAAAACCTCCATTGTTGCTACATTATTGAAAATCTTAGTGATGAATCCATTGCTTGATCTTAATGAGCTTAATGTGATTCAGTCATTGACATTCATTGGGAGGTGATCAGTTATGTGTATGTATGGATCATAATTATTATTTGAAACCATTTTATTTCAAGAAGAGTCTCAAGTCTCCTCTGTAATTTTCAGGCTGGCGTATAACTGGGCACAGTAGAAATCCTAGAGGCAGTCAGAGACAAGAAGTAGCAGGGTTGGTCGTCGAAAATTCCAGTCTCTTCATTGTTGGCGTGGCAGTGTGCTGGGGTGGACATGATGCTTACTATATTAATTTTAAAACCACTCAGGAAGGTATACTTGATATTTGGAGAATCTGTTGAATGTTGCTTTAAATTTGTATACTAGTTATACGTTGTAAATGTATGGTGATCCTGTAGATTGCACTGTGCAGATTGATGGTAACTCTGGTTGGCTTCTTTACTTTGATTATGTAAAGGTGACATATTTTAATGCTAGTGTAGATCACTCATTTTTTTTGCATATTTGTAGTTCAGTTATAAATTCATGTTACTGCTTTTTCTGTTCCTTGTCTTGATAGGTCATACCCTTAAGAAAAACTTTTTTTTATTGCAGAGGCAATCAGTTGCAGTTTTCCAACACCACCAATATGTGAAAAAGTGCCTTTTGAGAAACGGATTGCAATGGTAAAAGAGGCTTTTGCTGATGGTGAGCTGTTGCCCATAGTTTTGTTCTTGGATTTTTTGTTCATGTAGGTCTCATGATGAAATCAAACCAGTTTTCTCTCTAATTTTTTTTTTAGCTATGCAACATACTTCTTAATTGACAGTTTTAACCAATTTCTGATATCAGTAGTGCTTTAGGTATGTCAGGCGATATAGTAGAACTTTCATAGCATTAATCTGCAAAATATTTAACCATAATATTCCAGTCATTTACACTGAAGTGTTGCAAATCTGCTATCAGTACAGAACAAGAGCAGTATCGTATGCACCTGGGATGTCAAGACTTTTGTGAAACTGGTTGTTGCAGCAGGAGTCGAGCTTTGGACGCCAAATTTTGAAGATCCGAAAGTAGCATCTTGGATGCTAGACCCTGGTGCGAAGGAGCAAAACATCCATAACTTGGTAAAGGTTTTGGCTATATTTAGAAAAAGTGAAAATGTTTTAACAGATATATAAGTATATTAAAGAGCAATTCACAATGAACTATGTAACTTACTTCATTTTAGTTAGTTTTGAGATTTATGTAAGCTGAGTTAGTTTCTTGCAGAGTTGTCACTATTTATAATATTCACCTACAAATAAGAAAGCCAGTTATTACTCACTGAGAGCTTAGGAGGAATGGTTATTGAATATACTGAAAGAATATAATTAGGATATTATAGTTTACTATTTCATACTATGGTTCTGCAAGGCAAAAAGATCTCTGTCATGTTTGACTTGTCTCATTTGGCATTGAAGACATGAGCATCAAATGAGACACTAATGTCTGAAGAGTTTTGTTTCTGCTTTAGGTCGTAAACTACAAGATGGATTGTTTGCCACTGTTGGAGAGTCTTGGAAGTTCGTGGGGTTTGTCGAGTCTTGGTGTCAACACCGATAATCCTGGATCGTGCAGAGTGAGAGCGGCAACTGAATGTGTTGTTGTTTACCACCTCACAGCTGCTTTGAAACTGCAGCTGAAAGAAGTAAACATGCTTCGCTCTTTTGTAAGTAAATGGTTATAAAGATTTCTCAGTTTCTTTACTGTGGAAAACTTTAGTTACCATAACTTACCAAGGGAATAGTTTCCAATGGCAGTCTAGCTAAGGATAATTTTCCATGTTTGGCAACAAAATGCAATGTTGCAGCCATTGGTAATTTAGTTAAATACAGGTCCTGTAATGAATTAATATTTCTTGTTGTGAAAGGGTGTATATACACCAGATTTGTAGGCTTTCACTTTTGAGTTAATAATCCTTATTGCTAATATTTTGTTTTGCAGGTTAATGTAGAGATGCCTAGTGCAGTTGTGTTAGCCTACTTAGAGCTGTCTGGAATGGGTTTTAGCAATCGTGAGTGTGAAGTACAAAAGGCTGCAATGCAGGTTTGTATTATCAGAAACTTGCTTTGTTTTAATTGGATGATTTTTCTTATGATGTTAAGAGACATTTGTTTGTTGACTAGCAGAACAATTTTAGTGATAGAAGAAGGAAGTAATTTTATCATATTAAAGTCAATTTTGTATAGTAGTTGATCTTTGTGGAAGTTTTTGAACAGTCATAAAGCAGTTCATAATTTTATTCCTTCAGTTTGAGAAGTATAGAATTTTTGCATGCCAGTTTAGAATTTAGCTTCTATTGGAAGACAGTAGATTCAAAAAGTGTATGAGAAAAGTTTTCATTTTGTTTTACTTTTTGCTGCAATCAGGAAAAGATGGCATCATTAGAGCAAGAGGCTTACTCAATGGTTGGTCATCCATTCTCCCTAACATCGCCAGAGGAAACAAGCCAAGTTTTGTATCATGAACTTCATCTGCCAACACCTCCTGGTCAAGGAACAACATCCAGGTGCAACATCTAAAATTGAGAACATGTAGCTTGTACCTTTATGATCATACTTTTGTACTGCTCTCATAAAAGAATGCACGTCATTGGCCTTACTTAGTGCAAGAGATCTGTAGTTGTTTTTTTATTCATGTTGATGCTAGTTATTTATTATTTTCAGGGGTCGAAGAGGCAGAGGTGGCCAAGGGAGTAGAATGAGTGGCCCAACTAACAAAGAAACATTGGAAAAACTCCAGCGCTTACATCCGCTTCCATCTGTAATACTTCAGTGGCGAAAAATCAATTCTTCCCTTACTAAGGTAATTGTTTACTGTATTCTATATAAGACTTCTCCAGGTATACTGGTTATTTGCTCCATTTTGTGTGATTTTGTTTTAGGTAATGCAAAGAGGACTGAGCAGCATTCGTCGTTCCTTTTGATGGTGTAAATTTAGATAATATATAAGTCTTGAATGGAGAGAAGAGTAAACCAGTCAGTAAGGATGAATTCACTGAGGCAAAAGCAGAGTGATTTTTGTAAGCAACAAAAACTAGTCACTCTGGATTTGATCTTAGTTATGTATTGAATTTGATGTTAGAAAGAAGATGCGATTTCTCAAAACAGTGAGAACCACATCATTTTGCTTCATTGTAATATGCAGGTTTTTATTACCATAAATAAATCCTTTGCATGAGGATGAAAAATATCAGGCCAAATAGGTTTATTTTATTTTAAATTTGTATACTGCCCAGTAAGGCACAGTAAAGTTTTAGCCGAGAATGGGCAGTGGTAAGTTGAAGACATCTTGAATCGTCCTTTCAGATGAGTTCCCCTTACAATATAGAGGCACACTCTTATTCTGCAGTTTCATGATACTAGCTCTGTTTAGATAAAATGCTAATATTAGTAATGAGTGTGTAGGAAAAATGTTATTTTTAAGAATTTAGGTTTTCTTACAATGCATACAGGCCCCTGATTTACATGGCTGAGAACCTTAACTGGATGAAAATCATGCATCAGTTGTAATGTGTGGAAAATTAGGTGCTTGTATTGTAAATTACACAATAGGTTCATACATCCATGCTAAACCTTGCTGTTATATGTAATATTTCATTTTGCAGTGTCTGGTATGGAACAGAATATCGTACTTATTGTTTTCAAAATATTTTTGCAGGTGGTGTTTCCCTTGCAGCACGAGCGTGTGTTTAATAAGTACCTGGGAATGGATCGTATTCATCCTAGAATACACACGCACACGGCAACAGGAAGAGTAACAATGCACGACCCAAACCTTCAGACTGTGCCGAGAGATTTCAACATTCAGGTTCTAAATTATTTTGATAACTTTTTTATTAAATTAGTTTTTTCTTGGGAGGTTAGTAAACAGGATAGTTGTAGGTTTTTGTACTGATCATTTGATTTTCTTAAATTACGAAATGTGGTGACAGACAGTTTATTTTTTTTCTGTGATCTGTAGAGAGAAATCCTGGATTCATTCTTGTATTTTTATTCAGAGGCGAAACAACATCATTTGAGTGTTTGCAAGAAAGGAAAGAGTTAAAACCTAGGAAATTTAAACAGTTTAAAACATTGTAAATAATCTCCTGTGTTTGAATATGACGGATTCTAAGTGAGGAGCTTTGACCATCTTTAATCGAAAAGTGTATGATTCCTTTATGACAGAAGCATCATGTTAAATATTCATCCTTGAACTGAGGTAGGCAACTGAAGATGTGATGACCCATATGCCATCTTGCTCTTTTTTTTAAATTGAAGAATGATTTAAGGCAATAACCAGTAGAAACTGTGTATATTTTATTTAATCCAATCATTGGAGAGCTTCCTTTTTCAAATTAAACCTTCCATTAGGATGATAGGTTTTGCACTGCTTATAAATGGCACTAATCCAGCTTCAACCATCATCCTAAAGTAGCTAGAGTATAACTAATGATAACAGCTGAATTTCTTTACTAGCTTCGGCATATGGGCTGATTTTATTTATGTAAGTCATGCAGATATGTTCTTTTCTTTCCAGAAAGAAATTAAAGGGACTTCAGATGGCAATTGTGGTTCGAGGAAACAACAGCAGGCTTTGTCAAATTCAAGGATTATGATGCAGTTAGCCCCACTCTTGGTAAGGATGCTAAGTTCTGACTTTTATCAAATATGGTAAATTTTTACTTGGCCGAGAGAGTCTTACAATTCAGTTGTGAGCCCTAAATTGGATACTGCTTACAGCTTGCTTTGTGTGGCACACTATAGACAGTACTAGAGGCTCTTTTGCAGCATCTGTTCATCTTCTATTTTTCTCTGACTCGGACTTCTCTGTTCCTTTGGTATCTTTTAGCCTGGCTATCCAACTTCTTTAACTTTACATCTCTCCAGATTTCCACCTCTCACTATTGGTTGGCAAGTATTCATGTGCATAAGGGAAGTTAAATGCTTTCTATAGAGTGCAGTATATGGGCCAAGAATTATTTTTCAGATTGTATTATTTTTATTATTTGTGCATGGGATTAGTTGCTTGAAAAATTGTATTTTGAAACTTTTCAGACACAAGAATTTGAGGACCATACAATAAGCCTTCGCCACGCTCTGGTGGCCCACCCTGAAAATATCCTCTTAGCAGCTGATTATTCTCAGCTGGAACTCAGACTGTTAGCTCATTTGGCATCTGATACAAAACTTTTGCATCTGCTTAATAGTGGGGAAGATGTTTTCAAGATGATTGCTGCACAAATACACTTCACTGACATCTCAGAAGTTACTTCAGAACAACGGCAGCAAGCTAAGCAGGTAATGGCTCATTTTGTTTAGCTGTTTATTCGTAAATTTTACATACATAGAATGACTGGGTAAGATGATTTCCTCTTGCAAAAGGATGCACATTGGTAAAGGGTACTTTTCAAGAGTGACCATATAGATAATTTTAGCTCTGTTGATCCACAGGACATTGTATTGATATTGGATGATCAGTTTAGTTCATGCTTATGTATGCCATGATGTAAAAGTACATATTATTTTACATTTCAGATTTGTTATGGCATGATATATGGAATGGGTGCACGTGCACTTGGCGACCAGCTAAACGTAGACGAGAATGAAGCTCTAACGTTTATGGACAAATTCAAAAGTCGTTTCCCTGGGGTGCAGGAATTCATGCAAAAGACAGTAGAGAGTTGCCGAGAGAGAGGTTACGTCGAGACTCTGATGGGTCGTCGGAGATATCTTCCTAATATATGTAGTGCCAATTCTTTTGCCAGAAGTAAGTGACTTCTGAAGATGCCAGATTCTTTTCAAAACTATATGATCCTGTGATTTTAGGGTCTTTTCCCTATGTAAATTGGTTTTCGAAGAGTTGAAGTGTTATTACTACAAATATAAATTTTAAAGGATAATTTCTAAAGTCTGGATATCGTACATATGAAGCCAAACTTCAGTAAAGTCAGTTTAAATTTGGGACTGTATTTTCTATAAAAATTATAAATAATAAGATCAAATCATAGTAGAAATAAGATAAAGCACTTAGATAATAGGTAGATATGGCAAGAAAGCACTTGTCAAAAACAGTAAATGTCATGATAACCTGAAAAAACCCCAAGATAGTAAGGAAAAGAAAATTCATTAGAGATTGAATCATGAATATGGGAACTGTTTATAATTTTATAGGGAAATAACCACATGAAAATAGTTATGTTATATCATAATCCATTGACCAGCCTATAGTAGAACTTTGTGAAGATCAAGATTTATCAAGGGAAGAAACTTCCCAGTTCTGTAACCGGAATTGAGTGGTTAAAAGCATTTCTCCTTTCAGGTCAGAGTGAACGCCAAGCTGTTAACACTGCCATTCAGGGCTCAGCCGCTGATCTAGTCAAAATTGCAATGGTAGAAATTGCGAATGCCTTACGTACAACGTTCCCCTCCACTCCCTCATTCCTGACTCAGCCTAGAACACCACGAGACAAGTTTTCTGGAGCCTACTTGGTGCTCCAGCTTCATGATGAGTTGATATACGAGGTTTGTGTGAAATGTTTTACCTTCAACACTAGAATTGTTCACTCTACTTTATAAAATCCTCACAATATTTATGTGAAAGTTGACAAATTATAATAATTTGTCTTGTAAATTTTATTTTTTTAGCATAAAACATATTTTCTCATACAAACCCATCAGTCATATATTGCCTTCATTTGCTGTTTGAATATCTCCAGACATTTATACTGTATATGCATGTCTTGTACGCAGGAAAGTCAGAATACTTAAAAGCCACTGTGTATGCTTTCTTGCCATCAACCCATCACTGGGAAGCAACTCTCCTCCTCGTTGTTGTATGTGGATGGGATTTGACACTGAAAATGAGGTACTGGAAGGTGGGCCCTTTGTATAGATTTACATTTGTATGAGTAATTTTATTTTTAATGTTTCATCACAGACCTCTCATCATATATAGCCCAAATTGCATAGTAGGGAGGTGAAGAAATTAAAAGACCCAGACTTCTTTTCGGGCTCAGTGGATCCAGCAGGGATTCAGGGACAGCAAAGTTTAGCAGCCAAGGCTCAGAAGGTATTCCCATGGGCTATTGCAAAGTGGAACACATGAAAAACAAAGCAAGTAGCTTTTACTGGATAGTATACTATGTAGTGATCTCAAAGAACTGCATTAAATATGGCCGAAATCTCAGTATTCCTCTTGAAGGCTTGGGAAGTTGAGAGAATCCTGAATGCAAGATCAGTCACTCTGACCTTACTGGCCTCCGTTTTCTCACAATGCAGAATGTGCAGTTAGGGACATAGTGGAGACAGAAAAGCTGGAGTGAAGTATTACTGTGTTACATAACTTTCTAGGGGACACCTGTAATTAAAAAGATATTGCTTCATAGTGGGTGAGAATGGCCTCAACTTAAGATGGGTTAATACCCCAGTACTTTATTCAATATATATCTTTTTCTGTTTATATTAGATTAACATATGTTCTTTTGCTTTTGTAAAAAACAAGGTTTGTATGTAACATTGTGTGTGGTAACAATACCACTTGAACTTCAAACGTGCTTGTAGGTGTACCAGAATATTTCAAGTGAGGTAAGTCGGCCAACTCCCTGGCTAGCTACCACCCAGAGACTAACTCCTCAGAATTTCTAAGGTTGCAAATGGCTGTTGTTGACAGAACAAAAATAATCAGAAGTTCCTATGACACAGCTTTCAAGATAGACCTTATTGTTTTTATTTTTCAGGTGGCTAATGAGGATGTCATTCAGGTAGCACAGCTAGTTCAAAAGTATATGGAAGGAGTGCACCAGCTTGCAGTTTGCTTGCCTGTCAAAATAAAGGTTGGTCCATCTTGGGCTTCCATGCAGACTCTTAATCTCTAAGTTAGACTAAAAAGATATAGAGTGATATATAATGTACAGTATTTTACATATATTTATTGTTGTGGTAGGAAACATTGGCTCATGAAATATTTATTAATAGATGTAAATATCAGGCTCTTTATCGTTATTGGCTAGGTATTAAAATTTTTAGAGTAAGTGACATGAATGACTCACTTTTATTTAATTTATTCTTTTACCATAGTATACGCTAGAAATTTGTAAGATTTCAGTCTTGTACATTTGTGTACTTTTTTAAACATGTAAATATTTTTAAGAAGAATTTTAATACAAATATTGATATGACTTAAAATTGTATGGATTAATGATGACAAGTAATGTTTTCTTAAACATGATTCCATAAGGTCCGTCAAGTGCCCATAAATTGAAGCACTTGGAAAAATGTATATTTTGTTATACAAATGAATACAGGTATTTAAAAATCTTCATAGACAGCCTTTGAACAAACCTTTTAAAAGAAACTTGTAATGTAAAAATCATTCTTAAATGTACTATGACATTGGGTATGTTGCAGTGCAAAAATACAACCCCTCTATTTTACTCAACTCATGAAAAACAATATGCAAATATTAATTTTCATATTTTGTAACAGAGAGTCATATCCCTTTACTAGAGCCACAATTAGTATATTCCAGTAAGGGCCACCAACTTATGATTGAATATAATGAGAAAGCACTTACAGAATCTATGGGTGGGAACACTTCATAAGGTTACCCCTCTGAATCTCTCCCAGTGTTTTCACAATATTGGCACATTGTTCACTTTACCCCCTTGAAAATCATTTAATAACCCATCTGTCTTGGGGCTTCTTGCGTGTTCATTGCCTCTAACTTGCTCACTCGTAATTGTAGTGTTTGATCTCTCCCCCAAAACCCAACCCAACTAGGGCTAGGGGTCTAGTGGGTTTAACAACAGAAAGGATAAAATATTCCAGTGACAATTCAGGTTTTAAGATTTTTAACATTCTGTGCTCACATTCATGTGGTCACAATAGGATCTTGTCAAGCTCTGACAGTTATATGAACACATCTGAAGTCTTGTACCTTGTACTACTGCACATCACATTTATTGCTCTGACTTTAAAGGCAAGAAGCATGCCATTACACTTCCATTCTGTTCCAAGAACAATTAAAACATTTCAGTCCCTTTCTATCAAAAATGTATTCATGACTTCATAAGAAAAATGGTTGGGGTAAAAAAGCGAAAGCAGTCTTATTTACACATCTGCCAAAGCAGGTATACAAATATGAATAATGAAATCACATTTGGCAAGTCATTCTCTTATAATCCCCACATACAACAACAAATTACTGAACTACTGAACAAAAGCAAGGGTCAGAGGCCTGGTTCAAATACCTAGTTATAATAAGTGTGGATCAAACATACTTAAGGTGGTGGTAATCATATCTAAAAAAAAACAAAAGCATTAAAAATGTACACATCTTTACTGCTTTACTTGGTTATTGGTTAATGGCATCAGGAATATATATAAGTATCAGTCCTCAGTAAGCCCATAGAAAATTACCACCGAAACATCGTTTACAATAGTCTACAAAACTTCAGGGACAAAAAGCATTCAGGGTTGCGGAGAAGTCTCCAACGCACAATGGCAAAGAATTACAGAGTAGTTTTCACTGTTTATTAGACTACAGTTCTATACTACAGTTTCACGTGACTGAAAATTAGCATGAATGATGAATCACAGTTAAAAAAAAGTAAGTTACACCTTCTTTCAACTAAGTCTGGGTCTTCATTATTATTATTATTCATTATTTATTTTCAATGTCAGGGTCAATGTGGTGCATGACCAACGGATATTACAGTATCACATGTGCAAAGAAAAAAAAAAGAAGTCATCATTTTGAGCTTAAAAAGAGAAAGTAAAAAACTCATTCATTTATAATTCGACATTTTTTGTATCTCCCATAACAATGTACAGTAGACATTCAAACGGCCAGGATGATATTGCGCTCCCACATATTCACACATGCGACAAATAAAATCGGGATTAATGATGGACCTACCTATTACAGTACCTCTCAAATATAACTTTCAAACCTATTCACAAACAGATATATAAAGATACTTATATCATTACTACAAAAATGAATTAACACCTTGCACTCATACAAATTCAACAAGGTATGGGTTGGTGCCCAAACCTCATGAGCATTCATACACACACACCCATACAATATATGTATATATATAATTATATTTATATATACACATTTCACATGTGATAGCAAAATAACCATAAATCACTTAAGTATTAATCACCTACTTTTTCCAAACACTGTGCAGTGACACAGTATTACCATTTGAAAGAATGTCGTGTCACTGCCTTAAGCATTTCCCTAGAAGGTCCGTCTTGAGAAAGAATATTCAAGTATTAAGGCTTTCTTTACAAAACACATCTAGGGACGCAAATAAAATACTGCACAGTGACTGGGAGACCACTGCACTGCACAATAAACTACCTTATTTTCAATCTTTTTTTTTTTTTTCTTTTTTTTTTTTTTTTTTTTCATCTCCCCAGTTCACTGGGTCTGAAGACCTATGAAGAGACCCTGCCATTTACTTTCACTGGGGACACAATGAGATGATTAAAGACTTCACCCTTTCTGAATGCAGGACAGCAATTCTAAATAAAATACTCATAATAGAAAAAGTGATATACTTTTAGCTTCACTTCCGTCACCAAGGCAAGGCGGGCAGGCCAATCTTGAGTAGACATTTGACATAAAAGAACAATGAGATGCACAATCATTGGAGCATGTTCCTCCATGCCACGGTGCCATCCACTAATAAAGCTAGTCAAAAACAATCCGAACTTTCACTTCCTTTAAGGCTCGATAATCTGTTGTTATTATACTCTACTGAATGGACTAAGACGAAAAAGAAATCATGTCCTTAAAGCACTTGAGAGTTTGCATTGTTTTTGACATTTGCTCCTGTCAACATCTCGCAGGAAGAAGACAGAAGTGACTCCTATACAATAATAGGCATTCACTATCTCACACCGCTGAAGAAGAAGAATTTTTACTTCCTCATACAAGACAAACTGATAAAGGACAACAATAATGTCATGGGGATACCTAAGTCAAGATATCTCGTGAAAAAACGTACAGGTCAGGAAAAGAACAGAAGTACAGCGGTTGGTATATGTGCTGAGAAGACTTAAAATTGGTCGATGACAGAAAAGAAAGATAGGCAAAGTAACATCCATAAAATTTGCTATTTCTTTTTTAATTGGGATTGTACTCCCAACATTTTACTAATGACTTGGGAATGTATTCCCAACAGTTTACTAATTATTTATTACTGCTTTGACTATACATGGGGAAAGAATTAAATTGTTAAAACACACCTGCCATACACATTATCAACAAGTATACTCCATTACACACAGCTTAACAATATAGCAAAGATTATACAAGAATTTGCTTGGGTTATGTAGGTTAAACACTGAATCTTGCACAAAAAGAAACCAATCACAAAAATTAAAATGACAAAAGACTAAGGAACAATCCTCTTTGCAAAATAACTGACTGTATAATACATAATTACATGTAAGTCTTACAATTTTCAATTAATATTAACACCAAAATCATATTCCTCAGTATTATCAGTTGCTACAGCATCAACTCAGGACAGACTGCGTAGGCAGCAGTACAGTGCTGGAACTTCCGCTAAACAAAATAGCAAATTTCCCTTTCACTGAAATAAACTGTATAAATTTTCTAATAAATATCACTAAGGTTCTGTACACAATAAGACGAAGCATTACTAATTTTTTTTTTTTTTTGGTTTTTAAAGAGTGGATTTTAAGATGAATTTTTCTTTTTTTCTATTATGTATGTTATTTTGAAACTAAAATAACCAAAAAAACAAAATCAGCCAAAACCTTTGATTTCATTCTCCTTCAGAAATAAAGACAAAAGATTTTGTTCATTCTCAAGATTTTTTTTTTTTATTTACCCTTGTGCCAGTGTTAAAGTTTTCAGCTTTCACTTTATACTCTAAAGTAATAAAAAAAAAAATATTAAAACCGCCTTTCGTTCACTATGCAATAGTTTTTTATTCACCAAACACCACATATAATCACAAAAACTTGCAAATGAAAAAAAATTTTATCCAGTTCAAGATGATAAAAAAAAAAAAATTGAGAGACTAAGCAGTGCTCACTGCGAAGTCATCTTGCCAGTGAGCTGCATAAACGATTTGCAAGAATTTTTAGACTGGGAAATGACAGAAATTTTTCTTCCTTCATTTTTTATCACTGTTGCCAAATCCTTTGGACAAGCGGATACGGTTCAAGTCCTCCATTTCTTTGTCCTTTTATGATTTAAAGAATGGGGATTACCACTAGCTAGCTCCAAGCTGTTCGGGAGAAAAGATACAGTATTTAGCAAACAAAGAAAAGTAAATTGCCTTCTGCTGCTATAGATAATGTGAAACTGTTTGGTATTAATCATGACAAAAACTGGTCTCACAAAAGCTGCACGTGACAAAAATCAACAAGCTAATTCCAACAGATTACAAAAACATTACCTTCTACACCCTCAAATCTCTAATTAATCTGAATATTTCATATTGCATGCAAGGCTTTTAAGAGATGCTATACACAAAATAAGAAAATGAGTGTTTCTATACAAAACATATTTTAGCAAAATGAAAATATATTTTACTCCGATAAACTATTTCAATAAGTATTTAGTGGGTAAAGAGAAAAAGCAGTTATATTTATCCACATCATATAAATAATTCAAGTATTAAATAAAATGAAAATATTGATAATGAAATCCGCATCATATAAACAAACTAACAATTAGATCTATGCCCTTAGCTTCCATTCTTGTACAGTTAAACAATTTTGAAAATAGCTATTTTTATTTTGATTAGTGGAGAAGAAGGTTTCATGCTCTCATGGAAAGTTAAAACAATAAAATTTTCATTAATATCAAAAATTAGCTCTAAGATACTGTATATTAAGTCTTTGGAGATTTTTGGAAGAGCACTACAAGACTCATCTGTAGTAAAACTTTCCTTAATTTCTTATGTAAATTTCTCTTTCACGAAAGAATGCTGGTTTAGGTTTTGTTTTGAAGCCAAATAATTGTCCATTATTTTATCATCTTAAAATGAAAAACCATAAATTTTTAGCCAGAATGATGCTCTAAAATTGGCCAAGAAGATATTTCTCTTTTTATTGCAAATATATCTTTAAACCTGATAAATTTCCTGTAAATATAAAATACAATAAATTTCCTTCCAAATAAAATGTGCAAGATATGGCATACAAAATACCCAGGTAAAAATAGACAAATTTTTACTTTGGACTAGTTAACAATTCCAATGAATTTTAATTTTCAGGCTGTCATCTCAAAGGATTAAAAGTACCAGCAACTTAAGATTAGTTCACAGCTCAAAAGAAGTGGAGCTAGCTTTCTATCCCAATAAGTTAGGCTTAATGTGAAAAAGTAACTCTTGCTCAACTAATGCACAATACATTAACAGCTATGAGTTCACCCCAGTTTAATCTGCTGGTATCTATGCTCTGTAATGACATTACAAGCACTATAGTCTAATGATGCAATATTAGTTTTTAAAATGCATTTAAGCACGGAAAAGAAAGTGTATCATTCAAGGAATGAACCTAAGTAAATGCAGAAAAATAAAAGTAGCCGCCACAGAGTCTCAGGGAAAGGGTAGCACACTAAGACTAAGAAAGCAACGGCACACAATTACAGGACAGAAATAGGAACAAACCTTCTCTTCCAATCACCTTCATCCAAGCCCTCAGAGTTGTTTCTGTGTCCCTTGGGTCGCTGCAGGTTGGGGAGTGGTTCCAGCTGCTGCCGCAGTGGACGCTGCCTTTTGCTTTAGCATCGTCCAGTCAAAAGTGTAGTCGTACTGGTGATGGAGTGTGCGGAACAATATGCGGAACAACTGGCGCAGGTACATGTAGTCTGGAGCCTCGTCAAATCGTAATCCTCGGCAATAGTTGAGATACATAGCAAACTCGGCAGGGAAGCCCTACAGGAAGACATGGTTAAATTACTTGAAAAGAAATTGAAAGCAGTAATAGTCACTTTCACTTTAAAGGTCAAAAGTAAAACTAATCTACTAGTTAGTGAACACTCAATTTCTGTAATCAGCTTGTGTACCCTTTCTTAACCAACACTGAGTGTTTACTTTACCCCAAGATTAATTAGTAGTTTATATTTGGAATATGTGACTTTTATAAAAGACCAAGTTACCTTTCTATTCTTTACACTATCTACTAAGTGCTTTAAAAGTGTTGATTAGTGAAGTAGTGAAGTCTGATGACAGCAAAAGCTTAACCTACACTACTATAGAAAAATCTGATAAAAGACAATTTCAGTTACTGAACACCCCAAAGCACTCAAGTCTGCTACTTCACAGAAAGAAAACTATGAATTCTGCAAGTTGTTAACATGGGCGTGGCACACTGTGGATGGTACTCAACGTTCTTTGCCCATATCAGTAAACCACCTTAGGCCCCTGATGCACTCCTTTCTTCCTTTCAATTTTAATTCAATCCTTTCTTCACATGAAGCTGTCAAGCTTCTTTACGAATGCCTTGTCGCAATTCTCACCTCTCGTCTAGGAACAAAATCTTTAGGGCAATGTTTGAAATGCTAGAAATGTGACTGTGGTTTTGTTAAAACTAATTTTAAATATTTATACAAGTAGTCCCTGGGTTATCAGCTGTCTCGACCTACGGTGTTCCGTACTTATGGCACTTTTTCAAATATGTTCATAAAACAATCGGTTCCAGGTTACAGCTGATATTCCGGAGTAACGGCGCCGTAACTAGGATTCTGAGTGGCATAGCTGTAGGCACTATAACAAGGTGAGAAAACGGTTTAGGCAGTTGTAGCCACCAGGAGGGTTCGCTAACTGTAGTTTGTTAAAACTAATTTACAATATTTAGAGCTAAACTGCTTTTGTCATAAATTTATATGTTAATTCCTAACCAAATTTTTCAAACTTCAGGGAATATACCAAATAATTTTTAAACTGAAATCTTTTGATCAAAATGCTTTTGGTACCATTACACCCTCTTATCTAAAAGGGTGAATTCCAAAACACTTATCATTACAGCTTCGAACCTATGGCTAATACAGCTTCGAACCTATGGTTAATAAACCTGCAAAGGAAATTTCCCATTTCAAATATCCACAGACAAACTGTTACTTACCTTGCAGAGAGACTCAACAGGAGTAGACATTTTCTTTTCACTAATTTTCTCATACTTCTGTTTTTTAGTGGCAGCCTTAAGACCTTGCCAGGGCAAGGATCCTCGATTGAAGTACATCAATACGTAGCCAAGTGACTCCATGTCATCTCGCCGACTGTTAATATACAAAAATAGAAACTTGTATTTGCAAGTTAATGAAAAAAGGTGGAGAGGGGGCATTGAGAAAACTCAAATAAGATTTCCAAGAACCACAAAATATTCTACTACTAACATACGTGGAGCAATAAGAACTTCATTGCAGAATGTATCAACAACGCTTCAGTGTCAAACTTCTCTGTATCTTTTAAAACAAGTAAGACTATGTTTCACCTTTGCTCTATACCCAGATGTGCATTGATAGATGCATAACGAGCAGTACCAGTGAGGTTTTTGTCTTCTCGATACGGTATGTGCGCTCTTGATCGGTTATCCCTGTACTTCTTCGCCAAACCAAAGTCAATAAGGAACAGCTTGTTGCAATGGCGACCAATACCCATAAGGAAATTATCTGAAAAGAGATTTTTCATATTTACCAACACTGTACACAACCATAATTATGGAAGAAGTCACACAGAAGTCCATAATCATACCCTACAGAACTTCACCTGCCCCCTACTGACAAACTCGGGACAAGGTACAATTAACAGTTCATGAATCCTGATTATGCAAATCTCCCACATTGGCCTCAAACTCTTGACAACTCAACTGCAGAAAGGACATTCAACTGTGCTTGTTGGAATCTGGTTTACTTTATGAAACTGGTGTTACACTGTCCTTTCAAGTGTCTGGTAATGGCTTCATTATTTCCCTATTATTTCAGTATCCCTATTATAAATTTATGATTTGACAGATATATAAGAAAAGCATATTTCTGTACAAAACAGCCTACCTTCTTCAAGAGATGAATTCTTAATGTGCCTTTATTAGTCTCTACGGCTAGAAGAGGATTAGAAGAATGGTTTAGAACTCTACTATTGATACAACATCACTAACCAATTTCTCCTTCAATTTCACGATGTCCCTTTTGGGTCATCTCTCAAAAACTTTTAATTTTGAGAGCACACACAAGCTTGATGTTCCAAAGGTTATTTGATCTTGAACTTCAGTTTATCTCTTTGATACGAAAATGACTGCAGGCCTTGAAATAAAATACAGTGGTACAGTAGGCAGATTATAATATTTTTCACACCAGGCCAGAAAATTCTGATGGAAAGAGTCCCATTTACTATAACATTTTAGAAACATGACTTCTTAAACAAGAACAAATTACTGAGGTTCAATAGCGCAACAATTTAGCTACGAATCCTTCTTTAGGTCCCCTCCAGAACAATATTTATAAGAGTGCAAGGACAGATAAGGCATGTGACCATGGTTTTAATGTCAAGTATTCACTTTCCCTTAAATATGATGAAACATGATTTCATTATAGCTCCAAGTCCAACCTATAATTTACTCAGTATATACTAATTTAAAGTGATGCATAGCCTTCTTATGGAAGCAGCAACTAAAGTCATTTTCCTAAACCTCAGTCAACCTGGAATTCATTACAGAAAGGCCAAGACAGACTGTGACACCTGATGGTATTTAATCTGGGTGATAGACGTAGTGAGAGAAAGTGAATACTAGACTGTGACACCTGATGGTATTTAATCTGGGTGTTAGACATAGTGACAGAAAGTGAATACTAAAGTGAATACTAGACTGTGACACCTGACGGTATTTAATCTGGGTGTTAGACATAGTGACAGAAAGTGAATGCTAGACTGTGACACCTGAGGGTATTTAATCTGGGTGATAGACATAGTGACAGAAAGTGAATACTAGACTGTGACACCTGATGGTATTTCATCTGGGTGATAAGACATGGTGACAGAAACTCAATACCAGACCAAGTTAACAGTGCTTCCTCATGAAAGGGTGACTAGCAAGGCTAAATCTACAATATGTCACCAACTTGGATGGTATGACAAAAATATATTAAGGTTCACAGCAAAAAAAACCGTGGCAAATCATTTGTGACAATGCAGGGTGACAAAAACGTAGATTTTCTTCTAAAGCAGCCATTCAAGAAACAGTAAATTATACTAGGTAAAATGTTAACTCCTAATGACGTCTGCACAGAGCAATACAACCTACCTGGCTTAATATCTCTATGAATGAAGTTCTTGTTATGAATAAATTCTATACGGCCAATCATCTGGTCTGCTAACATTAATACAGTCTTCATGGTGAACCGACGACTACAAAAATTGAAGAGATCTTCCAAAGATGGTCCCAATAAGTCCATAACTAATATGTTATACTGTTGTTCTTGCCCAAACCATCTGAAAGAAAAGTCAAACATTATTATACAAACCTGTATAATTTACAATGTATTCCAGTTAATGTAATAATTTTTGTGAGTCTAAGTAATTTTTAATCCTACAATAGAGGACTTTTTTAAAAAGATCACTGGTTTTAACATTTACTATTGAATACCAACTTGTCAAAAGTCATGCAAAGGTCTTTGGCTTTGCGATCTGAACTTTATTTCAATTTACAATGACAAATTTCTTTTACACATGATCAATCTTCCCAACCAAATCTTTAAAAAAATTACCATAATACCTGTTCAAGAGATTATTTTTTCAAATGACTGGGCAGTTTTGATCCGATACCTCCTGGTCTTTCACCTTTGCATACAAGTTGTGTCAAGATGTGCAGGGTACTTTATTACTACCAATAAAATTTTATATAATACAAAAGATGTTTACAATTCAAAACGATACTGCAGAAGTACTATACTGATTACGAATATCTGACTACTCACTGTTGCCAGCAGTATACTGATTAATTATCTGACCACTCACTCTTACCATCCTCAAAGCAAAATTCAACTGCTTCCTACATGACTTGCAAATTCTACTATAGCATCATCCACACTTCGCTTCAACTCACTTTCACACCTTTGTCTCAGATTCAATCCCCAGATCCTCTCTACCAATGTACCACTTCACTCTTCTGCAAATCATGTATACCACAGTGGTGGCACTCTGTTCATGACCAAGATAAGAGGGAACAGTCAGCATTTCCTTAAAACTCATCATAGTATTACTGAACTGTTGTGAGTCACCGATAGGAGAGGAGAGAGTGAGAACTATAAGGTGAGTGATAATTGGTACATCAAAATGATGCAATAGTCACGTGGTTTGGCCAGTCACCTTTGGGCACACTGTCTAAGCCATTTCCAGTATTTTAGGCAATTTTTCCTCTCTTTCTTCACTCAGCTTTGGGAAAGAAATCATCAAAATACATCACAGGATGCAGTTTATAACTAAAATGTGTGAGCAACATTTGACTCCAATCAGGGAAATTACTTAATTTTAGTTGTAAATCTATGTCTTATGTTTAGAAGAGACAAATTTATATTTTTATTCATGTTTTTCTTCTCTCAACTTTCAAGATTACCTTTAAATCTCTATTCTGTATGACCAGTTTAAAAGATTTCTATTATTTATAGACAAGATTTTGCCAATGAAAAATCATCATCTTTTCCTCCCAAGGGTTAAATTCCCAGCACAAATGAAACCTACGTATGACCACTGTTTGACAGCGCATGCAACAGTTATATGAACTCTGCAAAAGATCATTTGAATTACTTAAAACGATATAGTAATAAATTTTGATAACACGCGCTTTATGAGGATATATTCAGATAAGGGAATAAAATTAAGATAAAATGCCACATGACGCAATAGTTTAGCAAAATCAACAGCTTCAAGTGGTTGCACACAATGCTGAATGAAGTGACTTTAAGTGGTGCTTGCAAGCAGCATGTAAGAGATTCTAATAAAAAAAAAAATACACATTTTCCACATTTCCTTTGATCCATTAAATTTCTGACTAGTCATGACATCATTGTAACCTTTACTGACATAACAATGAAACTGCCCCACAAATGGACAGTTTTTTTTTTAATCCAAAAAGCTCGGCTTTAAGAGTGAGAAACCTGGCTATTGCATACAGATATTTAGCTTAAGGGTATTTTGAAGTTCAGCAACATGGCCATACACCAGAAATTTCACTTCAGTAATCCTCTTAAACTCCCACTGAAAAGGTTTCAAAGTGAACATAAAAGAACCTCTTCCCAGAGCATGATACATTGCTCTCCCACACATTATTGGAGGGTACTGGCTAATTAGATCCATACTGGTCTAAATTACTAAATCAATATCGCTGCAGCAGAATCAATACTGGCTTTTGTTGCGTCCGTAACAGATGTCATAACATTGGACGTGAAATTATCCAAAACGTTTATTTAATGTATAGAAAGCAGCTGAAGTAATGGTGATCATACATAAGAAATACAATAACTTTTGAGAGTAATTAGGAAGGCATAACTACTAAAATATATATAATTTTTCAAAACTTTTTCCTCAAATCATTTTGAAAATAGCTCACGCCTTGCATTCAGTACAATCTCCTGCATTTTGTTTGAGAGTGTGACTAAGACACAAAAGGCAGGTTCAAGACATAAGAGAACACAAGACTGAACATTAGTTTCTGGTAGCACTGACCCGGTAGTCAAAGCTGTAGCCTTAACGAGATTAGAGACCAGTGTGTTGTGGGAAGTCATACACTAGCTAAATGGATGCACACACACATCACAAGGCGGAAATGAGTGCCAGTGCTTGTATTTATAGACTCTCAAAACAAATGCCTATTTAAGAGAAACACTTTGAATGTGTGGTACAGTAGTAAGTCTTAGTTTTTTTTTTTTTTTTTTTGTTAGTATGAGAGTCCCACTGTCCTTCGTTGTTGTTTATACTTTTGACTGGTTACTGCAAATTTAATTTAGGCTTTAAATCATATTAGTACTGAGCTTTTAAGAGCATTCCACTGATGGGCATTACTTCAGAAAGCTTTCTCTGGTTTACAGAACCTTTCTTAAAGTTGTGGCAAAGTTGAGCTATAAAAATACATGTGAAATGTAACTTATTAGTTGGTTACGACTTTGTTATACAACTATTTTATACTGATCTAGGAAATTCAAATAATAATTAATCATTTTTTCCTTATGCCCTTAAACTGTTGAAATGTTGCTTTATGTTGATGAACACTACAGGAAAAAAGGTGTTGTTTATTGCTATATTTTTGTTACTAATCATGCTTTATTAACTATATATTAAATACTATTTACTGTTATAAGTATTCAGTTCATTTTTTCTCTATGGAAGCTTGCTAGGCAAGTTCACGGCAAATATGATCACTACAGAGAGAGAGAGAGAGAGAGAGAGAGAGAGAGAGAGAGAGAGACCCTGTACTGTAATATGCTTATTGCAAACATTTTACATCCAACCATCATTTTTTGTAGTGCTGTTAATATTCAGAAGTCAAAGGTTATGTTGAATCCATGTTGCCACAATCGCATGTAAGATACCTCGCATATCAACCATCCACATACAATCAGTGTCGCACTACCAACCTTCTTGAACTCTCAAACACAAACTAGATCTCTAATCATAAGGGCTACATTTACAGCGGTATTAGACGCGTCCAGTTACCGTACCTTATGTGAGGAATACCAACTCCTCCTTGGAGAATCTTGTAAACTTTACTCTCATACAGAAGTTGTGGATGCCTAGCTTTCATGGCTTCCAATTTGATTGCGACCTCCTGCAAATAAAAATAATAAATGAGTGAATGAAAAGCCTAATACTTATAGGCTGAAAGCAAGTGTTACAAGTTAGAAAAACATTGATCATATGACAACAATATTAAAAAAGTTCCATATTTAAATAATGCAGTATTTTCATTCGAACTATACGGTAATCCTGTTTACATTATGTATACTGTAGTGTGAGATGTAATTATTCATTGAGAAAATCATCCAACACTTTGAAGGGGCTGTAGTTATATTTACAGTATTGACACCATTACCTCATTATCTAGCACCAAATAAATAAAATATTCTTGCAACTAAGGGATCTGTGGTTCCCCTCAACACATGAATTCTCAGGACTAGTCTAAGATAGGGTTTTTGGCAAAAGATTTCACAACAGGATTTGATTATTTATAGCACAGTACTGGTCTTCATGTAAATAAAAATCAAAAGCTGCAATTTTCTCGTAAACTACCTATATTCCAGCAACAGTTGAGAATACAAAGGAAACGTAATATACCTATGTTTAGAGGAATTTCACAAATAATTTACACACTGGATGAGCAGCATATCGCAAAGATCATTATCAATTTCCCGATCACAGATGTGTTCCATTATCAAGCAATATATAGTTATGGAAGCTCAAGACTACAAAATTTGAGTGTACTTTACGCTCTTACTACATACGCTGAATGAAACGACCATGATTTAAAACTGGGTATACATAAAGAGTACTGTCAAATGCACATTCTAACCCCATCTATTTATATATGCATTATTCATGACCAATCAAATTTCATACTCATAAAAATTCAGTGTCATCTACAACAGCATTTATCAAGGATTCTCGAGGCAAAAAAAAACCTGAGACAGGCAACCAACAAGTAATGAACATGAAACATCCTTTAAAATTGCTTCTCAAAAGCAAATTAACTACCAATACAAAAGCATACTGCTTTCTAGATTACACTGTGGAACTCCAACTGAAATGTCAATTGATAATACAGTATTCCTCCTATCCTCAATAAGGTCCTCACCCAGCCAATGTACCACCCTGCTGGCAATCCCTTTGTGCAGGTCGAAGTTGAGAAAAACCTACAATACCACCTTCCTTAATATGCAAGTATAACAGGTGCCCGCCCCCCCACAATAGTATTCCTGGTGCATCAAAAAACTTCAAGATTTTTATACAAAGTTTTAAAGTTTCCTTTTGATCCTAAAAATTCAGTTTTGTCACATTACCTTCCTTCTTTGTTCACAAACCGAAAACCACCCCACTGAGGCCTTGAGGGCATATGCCCAGGCAAGATCTAGGGAGACCAGTAACTGGCATGGAATGTAATGGCCCACTTTGGTTGGAACCACCACCTACAAAATTAGGATAAATGCACTCGACACAAGCGAAGGCCACCACAGACTCTTCCCGGACAGGCCTTGGAACTTTTTTCCTACTTACAGTACTGGTATTTTGGGCATTTTATTTTCAGTTAAAGTGAACAGAAAAGCCAAATAACTTGAAGTCCTCAAGCCTCTTAACCCAAGACAGTAAGGAATGTGAGAGTACTAAGGTAATTAGCGAATATTAAATACTATATGTAATGATGAAAATAAGATGTAGGCTAAACACTTGAGAAAACATAGCCTTCATCAGGAATCAATGACTTTAAAATGCTTCTACTATCTATGGAATCACAAGAGCAGACTAAGCTATAAATATCTTTATATGGATCAGCCTTAGCCCAAAACCAAGCATGATTATAGCTATTGTGGCTTAATAAATTAGTAAAATCTTATGCCATTACTGTATATAACATTCATTTTGCAAACAACTACTGTATGTCATTCATTTCATTTCCATTCTCGCCATGTACACATTCGATCAATGACTTGTCCCGGATCCTGTTGCCCATTCACAAACAGCCACTTCTATGGTTTCAAGAATGGTGGCCTTCCCTAAAACCAGGACTTTGCTTTTTGTGTACTCAAAGTTAAGTGAAAGTAAACTGCTATTCAAAAGATAATTATATACACTGTACTGAACAATGTACAACGTTTACTTTATAGTACACATAACTGTATTCAAACTGGCTTTAATGAGCATTTCACTTTAATGCTGATTTAAAACTTCGCAAGGTAGATCCTTTGTTGTTACATATTGTTGACTGCTAGTATAAAATTACCATGAACCTGTTTGTTTGAATGAAAAAAAATATCATCAGAAATGTCAATTTTGTCAAAATGATATTTTTATGATAAAATAAAGTTTTGTACATACTTACCCGGCAGATATATACTTAGCTATAGTCTCCGACGTTCCCGACAGAAATTCAAATTTCCGCACACGCGACAGGTAGGTCAGGTGATCTACCATACCCGCCGCTGGGTGGCGGGAATAGGAACCATTCCCGTTTTCATGTCAGATTTTCTTCCACCTGTCTCCTGAGGGGAGGCTGGGGGGTTATCAGATATATCTGCGGGCAAGTATGTACAAAACTTTATTTTATCATAAAAATATCATTTTTGTACATGAAACTTACCCGTCAGATATATACTTAGCTGATTGGCACCCTTGGAGGAGGGCAAGAGACAGCCAAGAACTAAAAAACGGGAAAACAACATATGTTGTAGGAATAAACAAAAAACCATGGTTCTTACCTGATTGGGCAGAAGACTTCATGGATACTGTCTATGAGTCTGCATGCCTCAAGAGCTTCAGCGAGGAAGTGACCTAAGACTGACAGCCTTCTGGATCATATCAATGGGGATAAACCCACTTACATGACAGAGCCTGTTATGGATCGTGCCAATGGGGATTAACCCACTTACAAGACAGAGCCCTCTACCTGAATCATATCAATGGGGGGCTATCCTCTTACATGACAGAGCTAGGTAATAAAAATACAAGGAGCTAACAACCAAAACCGACCACCTGACCAAGCCTAACCTTGTTAGTGTCTGAGATGAAAAGAGAGAGAGACCTTCAACACTTTTTCAACCGACCATAAAAACACAACAAACCATTAAAAATAACACTAAATTAAATAGGATTAGCTTCCAGCTCCTTGACCCAGCACCGAATCATGGATACGTAAGCTCTAGAGAGAAGCACTTCTCATATGTCACACGAACATCTCTCTCAAATAATGAGAAGCAAACACTGAGTTACATCTCCAGTATACTGTAGAGTCCACAATAGACTGGAGGGACCAAGACTTGTGGAAAGCAAGAGAAGTAGCTATTGCTCTCACCTCATGAGCATTAACTCTTAGGAGCTGAAAATGTTCGTCTTTACATGAAAGATGAGCCTCTTTGATAATATCCTTAATGAAGAAAGCCTGGGCATTCTTGGAAATTGCTCTTGAAGGATCCTTGACAGAACACCAAAGACTTTCGGTGTTGCCCCTCTGAGCTGTTTCTTTCTCTCCAAATAATGTTTAAGACTCCTTACTGGACAGAGTGTGTGTTCCAGCTCCTGTCCTGAAAGATCGGAGAGTCCTTTGACCTCAAAACTCCTAGGCCAAGGTTTTGAAGGGTTCGTTCTCTTTGCTAAGAAGAGAGGCTGAAAGGAGCAGATTGCAGAGTCCTTCTTAAAGCCTACAGAACCTTCCAAAGCTTGTAATTGCCTCACTCTTTTGGCGGAAGCAAGATTAAAAGAAACAGCGATTTTCTGGTCAAATCCTGAACGAGGCAGATCGAGGAGGCTCAAACTTGTTAGACATTAAGAACTTTAGGACCACGTCCAAATTCCAGCTGGGAGGTCTAGGGGACTTATTTTTAGAAGTTTCAAAAGACCTTATAAGATCGTGAAGGTCTTTATTATCCGAGATGTTCAGACCTCTGTGTCTAAAGACTGAAGACAGCATGCTCCTATACCCTTTATGGTGGAAACTGCCAGGTTACATTGCTCCTTTAGGTAGAGAAGGAATCCGCAATCTCCATTACAGAGGTACTGGAAGAGGAAACTTTCTCAGATCGCACCATCTCTCCAAAGACTTCCACTTAGACTGGTAGAGCGCAAGGTAGAAGATCTTCTAGCTCATGATAGCCTTAGCAGCTTTGTGCGAAAATCCTTTAAGCTCTAACCAGTCCTTCGACAGTCTGAAGGCAGTTAGGTTTAGAGCGGGAAGGTTCTGTGATATCTGTCGAAAGTGGGGTTGTTTGAGAAGATCGGCTCCTGAGAGGGGAGCGACTGGGAAAGTCTATCATCCATTCCAGTACCTCTGTGAACCAGTCTCTGGATGGCCAAAAGGGAGCGATCAGGGTGAGCTTGGTGCCCTCTGACGAACTGGAACTTCCTGATTACCTCCCATTATCTTGAACGGGGAAAGCGTAGCCGTTCAGACCGCTCCAATCCAGGAGAAGGCCGCCTATAGCTACTGCTCTGGGGTCCGAGATAGGGAGCAGTAGTTCTCCAACCTCTTGTTCCAATGGGCTAAGAGGTCTATATGAGGTCTCCCCACAGGAACCATAGCCTTTTCGCAAACCTCCTGATGAAGGGACCACTCAGTGTGGAAGAACTTGATCTTTCTGCTGAGCAGATCCGCCCTCACATTTCTTTCTCCTGAACAAATCTGGTGAGAGAACGATGTTTCTCTCCCCGCCCACAACAGAAGGTTCCTTGCTGCAATGTACAGGGAGAAGGAATCGTCCTCCTTGCTTCTGATATAAGCCAGGGCTGTGGTGTTGTTGAATTGACTAGAACTACTGATCCCTTGACCAGAAGTCTGAATCTGGAAAGGGCTAGTGAATGGCTACTAGCTCTTTTCATATTGATGTGCCAGGCCTTCTGAACCGTGTCCCAGGTGCCTGACACTTCTTCCGAGCCCAGTGTCGCTCCTCAACCCGACTGACGCGCCTCTGAGAACAACACTAGGCGAGGGCTCGGTTGTAGAGAAATTCCTAGACCCAGCTTCTTTGGGTCTAACCACCAACGGAGCTGTTCCTTTACCAGAGATGATATTTGAAGGAATCGACAAGTCTTGGGATTTCCGATCCCAAGATTCTTTCAGGAAGAACTGAAGAGGTCTGAGGTGAAGCCTTCCCAGAGAAACGAACTGTTCCAGCGAGGAAATGGTCCCCAGCAGACTCATCCATTCCTCGCCGAACAACTGTCTTTCTCTAGAAAGTCTGTCACCTTTGAAGGCAGCTGTTCCTTCTTTCCAGGGAGGAACGGCTCGAAACCCCGAGAATCCATCCGAATCCCCAGGTAGACAATTTCCTGCTGAGGAATCATCTGAGACTTCGAGGTTCACAAGAAGTCCCAGAGATTGACCAGGTTTAAAGTCCGAGAAAGGTCCTCCAGACAACGGTTCTTCGAACTGGACCGACCAGCCAATCGCCGAGATATTAGGAAATCCTCACCCCTCCAAGTGCAAACCAGTGAGCCACATTCCTGAGAATGGTCGTGAACACTTGGGGAGCTGTGAGAGTCCGGCTAAAGAGCCCTGAACTGAAAGGTTCTGCTGCCACCATGAACCTTAGGAACTTCCTGAGGAGGGATGGATGGGAACGTGGAAGTAAGCATCCTTGAAGGTCCAGGGACACCATCCAATCCCTTGACTAAGAGACGACAGAACTGAAGACGCTGCTCCATAGAGAACTTCTTCTTTACTCATTTAAAGAGTTCAGGGCGCCACGCCCAAGACCGGCCCCACCTCCCGAGGATTTTGGAACAAAAAGACGGTTGTAAAACTCGGGAGTAAAAGATCTTGCACCGTTCTATGGCAGACTTTTCTAGCATTTGATCAGACGGCTAGAAGAAGGGCTTTCCTCCGCACAGATCCTTGTATTCGCCGATAACTCCTCGAGTTGTAGTCAAGGAGGTTTCAAAAGAAGGGAATGAGGCACCCTTCCTCAAAACAGAGAGGGACCATCTGGGTCCGCTCCCTTCTGTGCCCAGGCTTCGCGTGAACTCTGAGAAGTCTGGCACCTACTGGAGTCTGAGGACTTGATTTTCACTTGACTTCCTGGAAGGGAGTCCTGAAGGCCTGGATCTTCTCAGGTCTACGCTCCTAATAGACCTGGATGAACGAAGTTGGCTCTCTGAAAAGGGGGCTCCTTCTTAGCAATAGAGCAGTGGGTCTCATCCTCTTCGACGACTGAGCCAGAAGGTCTTGAGAAGCCTTCTCAGACAAAGAACGAGAGACTTCTCACAGTCTCTCAGGGAAAAAGATGGCCAGATAGAGGAGCGCACAAGAGGGAAGACTCTGGGAAGGAGAGACCGATTTAGAGAGGAAAGCGCTGAAGACTGACTCCTTCTTAAGCAGGCCAGTGCCGCGAACAGGAAGTCATTTCTCCATCGAGCCGTCCCTTAACAGCTTTGTCCAGGCAAGACAAAAACACTGCTGAGGTCCTCCATACTGACTGAATCCTCTTTGAAGACTTCTCTTGGCTAAGGCCCCAAGAGACCAGTCCATGAAGTTGAACACTTCCAGCACGCGAAAAGGCCCTTGAGGAAATGGTCCAGTTCACAAAGTCCCCAAGAAGCCTTGGCGACTAAGGGAGAGTCTCCCTGGAAGAGTCACCAGCCGTAAGAAAATCTGAGCCAGCAGAAGAGGGGAGAGCTAACCCCATAGGTTCCTAGTCTCGCATCACATTCCTGCTCTTCCCGAAAGCCTCAGAGGGGAGGCAAAGAGAAGACAGTCTTGCCTGCATCCTTCTTAGAAGTGAGCCACTCCAAACCTTTGAGCTTCTTCATGGAGATCGAGAGACGACGCAAACAAGAGAGGAAGATTTCGAAGCCTTGTGCTAGAGAGCATAGAACCAGGGAAGGAGGAGAAGCAGGCTTGAGGGAATCTCCATACTCCTGACTAGAAGAGCTTTGTCAACCTTTGTAATCAGAAAATTCAGATGTCCTTAGGAGAATCCCTCCCAAACGCTCCAGGCCAGAAGGAGGAGGAGAACGTCTAGAAGAAGCAGGGCATTTATCAGAAGAAGAGCGTTTCAGAAGGAGAAGAGCCTTGTCCACTGAGAACGGCGATCCGAGAGAAGCGCCAACTGACTGGCGCCTGACAGAAGAAGCAGCTGAACTGAAGAGGAGCCCTTGCTGGGAGAGGGCGCAAACAGACGCAAAAGGGGAGGCTGGAGAGGAACTTCTACGAGGCTTAACGAAAGCAGGGCTGCCTGACTGTGGAGAAAGTATCTCCAACAGGGGAAGACCGACGACGACGATGGCGCGAGCGCCAGGGGGAGAGCGCTATTCTGGAGACGAAGAGCGCCGAGGAGAGAGGCGCCACCAGAGGGGAGCGCCAACAGAGAGAGCGCTACCAGGAGAAGAGCGCCTATCAGGAGGAGCGCACAAGAGAGGAGCGCCGGACGGAGAGGAGCGCCTGCAAGGAGAGGAGCGCTACCAGGAGAAGAGAGCCTGGAAGGAGAGGAGTCACGAAGGAGAGAGCGCCTGACGGAGAGGAGCGCTGCAAGAGAGGAGCGCCTACCAGGAGAGGAGAGCCTGAAGGGAGAGGAGCGCCTGCTGCTGGAGGGGCGCTAACAGGAGAAGGACGCTCTAGAAGACGACTTGCTGGGAGAAGAGAGTCTTGAGGACTTAATCGAAGAGAGGCATCCTTCCCGACGCAGAGGAGCTTTTGATAAAGAGCCAGCAAGAGCAGCGAGTTGAGCCTGAGGCCTACCAGAATCTGTTTTTGGTGGACTCCCTGAACACCAGAAGAAGAGGGGAGGAAGATCTTCGAGTCCTCTTCGAAATGGTGAGAGCCTTCAGAAAGCGCTCAGGGGCTAGAATCCGCGCCTCCTCTAGGAGCCTTCCAAGTCCTCTTCAAAGGACGCCGACTCACTCAGACTAACTCCAACCACGTTTAGGAGACGGCTGAAGCAGAAGAAGAGAAACACTTTTAAGATCCCTTTCACGGCATCTAAGGCAGCCTGGGGACGCTGGCCAACAGGCGCTGCTCAAGGGACGCCTGACCGCTGGGAGCGCTTCATCCCCTTGGCGGTTGCCGACATCCTCCTCCACTGGGTCTGGGAGTTTGGAAGAGGTCTAGGCCAGGAGCAATGCGGAGCCGGTCAGACGCCCTCCACTACACTGGGGACACTACACAAATCACTATCACTTATCACTTTCTTTCTTCCATAGCGCCGCATCCGCAACAGCATCTCATGATCTAAGCCTTCATAGCAGCTATCTCCGACTTACCTAATCCACAGGGTCTGACGTAAGGGTGAAGGAGCTGAAACAACTGGAGTGACAGGAGAATCTGGAAGAGTGTTAGATCTAAATCTACCTCCTTGAAAGAGACCATTAGGTGCTTCTGGAAGAAGCCTTCCTAACTCTTTTGTCCTTTTCTCCAACTTATGGCATAAGAGTTTAACGCCTCTTCCATTCCAGTTCAGTAAGATTCTCACATTCAACACACGTGTTCTCAAAAGAGCATTCATTCTCCCTACACTTAACACACAATGAGGATCTACCAAGCTTTCGGGTAGTCTCACCTACAATCAGACCTTACACACACACGAAACACCGTGCAAATACTCTGATCAGACATTCTAAGAAAATACCAAAGCCGAAATCAAAAACAGTCCACAAAAGCGATGCCAAGCCAAAGATCCAATACGCCACCAAAGGTCAGTCCAAAATAATCCTCAGCAAGCTTAAAAATGAAAATCAAAGCAGAAGGAACCAACAACAGATGTTGCCGGAACCAGCGACAGAGAAAATCTGAGATGAAAACGGAATGGTCCTCTTATTCGCCCACCCAGCGGCGGTATGGTAGATCACCTGACCTACCTGTCGCTGGGTGCCGCGTAAATTTGAATTTCTGTCGGGAACGCCGGAGACTATAGCTAAGCATATATCTGACGGTAAGTTTCATGTACAAAATTGACAAACCTCAAAAACCACATTTACCATCAAAACTGTTATCAGATTAAAACTAAGATTTTCTGAAGCTTTGATCCTCTACAGAAATCAACATACTATCAAAAATGTAACGAAAATTACTGTAACTGGCCTCAGGTGATTTTGGACTTACAAACTGCTGTACAGTATACAATCCAAAATCTATAAACAACTGAACTGTAATGAGCATAACTTCATTAGGAATAATAACAGTAACAGCACATTATCAAGTATCAGTAATGAATGATTACATAAGATAGGTTGGGCTCAGTTTGTTTTGGGAGAATACTATGCAGCTGATAAGATACGGAGTAAACACAAGCAACCTTGACGACTGAGTGACACTGACGAAAGTTAAGTTACAGTATGCAGTAAAACTTCAATGTCGTATCTCAGCAATAATTAAACGATGGTTACTGTGGCATTTCTTCCATGGGAAATATAGGATGCAAATGAGTAATAAGTTGCATGTTTACCAATAACAATATGACAGCTTGCATTGTCTTCCAAGTGTTGTTGTTGTTGTTTCCAAGAAGTTCCATAGGTTCTTGAGCATTATTTTTGGGATGGCAAAGCTGCTTAAACCAATTAATATACTTTATAAATTCTTATGCTAAAGTACCTGCATGTTTTCAGACTTTTTTTTTTATAACAATGGCCGCCTTATGTGTAAGTCACGCTAATGGAGATAATAACTGTTATATCATTTACATGTTGTATGAAGTAAAACAATTTTATCCTCCACAAAAACCGTGGCTATTTAATTTTCCAAATACCAGGCTTGGGATCAAATGAAATGTGACTTCTATCTGTGAGAAATGAGGAGACCCCTTATCAGTAAGGACCTTGTGTGCAGGTTAGTTGAGATGAATTCCTGTATTTTACTTTTATGCATCATATATGGCAAAGGTTCTATCATCGTGTCCTTAATCATATTTTGTGACTGAGGCCAATTCTGAATAAGAATCATGTATTTTACGACTGCTTGCCTTGTCGTTTATGCATTTCAGACCATTCCTGTTCTTACAATTCACTTGTTTTTGGCACCCCACCCCCAAAACAAGGCTTTCCCCCCAAAAACAGCTTTATACTGGGCGTACTGTATCACAACATTACCAAATTAATGTTAACACACAGCAATCCTAAACCTGCTCATGATGAAAACAGGAAAAAATGAAAATGTTGAAATACAAGAAGAAAATCTTTTCCTACTGGGAAGGATACCAGTGAGGAACCAATCTTCTCCCCAGCATGTATGAATTTGTTCAATAGTTTATGTATCCAGTAATTAGCCTGCAAGTTTTTCATGCTGTGTCTGTACTGTAATCATTTATAATGACTGTACATTGTCCTTGTTGCTTCTGATGCATAAAATTTAATGTTTTTCTCATGAGACAATACTTGGTCACCTTTGAAATATTTCAAAAGCAACTAATAGGTGATGAGGACTTAGCCCTGACAGGAGTTCAAACAGAATGAGCACAGGACTGAAAAGAACAGAGAGAACTCATTTCACATCTAACCCTTAAAGGGAAAATCTGACATCAAACTTTTATGCTGCTGATGACGATGGATGGTAAGCGATGACTCGTAACAGCAGTGAGGGGGTCTTGATCTTTAAACACCTTAGTCTTATGATCTACTTTGATGACCCATGGTAATGAATGCACTCCAAAACAGCTCAAGTGGAATACACAACACCTGTACTACTCGTTCGATTACACCAAGAACCATAAAGACAAAAAGCTTAAACGGCAATACAGAATAGGATATTCAAGATAACTGATAAACTTTAACAAATACAAAGTGAACCAATACACCAAATGATGGCCTTAAATATTTAAAACCAATTTTCAAAGACCTATCTAGTATTCGGTTTCAGTTTTCATTATAATTTACTGTTTCTTTTTAAAAGTCTATTATATACATCTTTTGGGTACCCATACACTCTGGAAATCTGTTTGCATTTAAAAAGTTCTCTTAATTACCAATTTTGCAAATTCTAATTCAACTTACAAAGTTACTAGTTATAGGCCACACCTCCATATCTTCATGCCAATATCTCAGGACACTTTTTCCAAATGTTCTGAAGTACCACTGAAATCTTTTACTCAATTTTAATACCTTAAAAGTAGCTCGAACCCTCTCGCTCAAACTTTTAGTCCTACCTTCTTTTAATTTCAGCTTTAATTTCCTTCCAATTAATATCTGTAAAAACCACATTTATTTGAAACCATTCGGACTTGATAACCATGGTTGGTGCTTTTCCCAATACTCTGTCTCCTCCGTTTTAAATCATCTGTCATTCACCATGCAGGTTACATCAGATTTATGAAATCTCACGCAATTTACCATTTTCTAACTGTGGAGTAAAATCCTTTATTTCAAGACTTGAAGATCAAACTTAGGTTGAACTTATTTATGTTTTGTCACTTATTTCATGATCAGGTTATTCCGCGTAAGTAGTGCTGGCAATTTTATGTGTCGCTTTTAGCCCAAACATCTAACATGTTATCGTTTAGAAACTTCACAGTGACGTCCTAACGGTTAGGCCTAAGGCTAACCTACCATGATTATCAATTTCAACTCACAATGAGCATTATTACTCATACCATGTGGGCATGGGGTAGGAAGGTGTACTTTTTGTAGCACACGGGCAAAAAGATGTGCGTTTGTCTCGGCGTGGAAAGTGAAAACCTACAAAGAGTAAGTTGGATTTGCAATGTGTTGATTCAGAAGTGCTGAGAGATGTGAAATATGAAATGGGGAAAATTTCATAGATAAACTGAAGCTGATACTAGGGAATATCATCATATATTTCTGCAAAGGTGGATGAAGTGAAAGAGGAGTCATCAGTAAGACAAGAGAGGTAGTCGGTGTTCATGCATTCCATTACATTTTTTTGTACCCTGATACATTCAAGAAGAGGAAGAGGCAGACTAAGATGAATCTGATCGATGAGTCTCCAGAGTAATGAAAAATACAAAAGGGATAATTGCTGCTCTGAGAGGAATTAAAGTGCTAACATCAGATTTACAGAGAAAATAGTTAACAATTCTGCAACTGAGGGGGACAAGGTGATGCTGTGTGTATGACTGGCAATGTTACTAATGTAACTACAGAAATATCCCGAAATATTAATCCTAAATTATGATGTAATATAATGAGTGAATAGTCAGAGGAAGATCTTTTACGCAACCTAATAGCAAATGTCTGTAAAATGTTGAGAATACTAAGTACAAGATTTAAAGATCTTTTAAGAAACCTGATGGCAAATGTTTGTAAAATGTCGAGAATACCAAGCACAAGATTTAAAGATCTTTTTATACATCAGCTTCTGGGAATATTAGGCTTTACATATTGAAACGTGATCGTGTTAAGGAATTCACTAACACGAATCATGATAAGATAAAGCTAGAGTGGGGTCATACAATGCAAGTGACATATCACCTAATATTGTTTTTCTATTGTCAAATGTATGGTCACAAAGGACAAATGCCCTGCTAAAGAATGTAACAGAACACGGAATTGTGACTTTCCAGTAAAAATATTCATCAACTGCAAGACATTTCTTAAGTCTGACAAAAATCATTTGGTAAATGAGACTATACAACACTAGCAGAGGAGTCTGTGAGAATTAAAAGCAAAACTGACCACATACTGATTCTGAGTGGTTGCAAATAAAATGTGATTCTACAAATATTAACTGGAAGGAAATGAAACGGGTTAAATTAAATGAAGATAAAGCTAAACAGTCTAGTCTCGTTATCTGTGGTATTATCAAGGTGTTCAATTCATTACAACATCACTGACCACTACTTCAGAGCACTTGAAAAATATGTCCAAATATCGTTTATCAAAATGTATTCAAAAGTCATATCCAGTGAAAAACAAGGTTAGTGATGTTTGCAGAATAAGCAACTACATGCTGGCTTTTCAGATTTGGCCAAGAATCAAGAATGTAACAAGTAAATGCATCCTAAGTTCAAACTATCACCAAAGATGTCATGGAGGTAATTTACATGAAACCAAATTACTTAAAAATATCTTGAAATGGTTGAAATGAGGTTTACTTTTAGTTAATTTTTAAGCTATGCTATACCATTTTTCCCATTACTTTATTATATAAACATCTGGAAATGTGAATAGTAAACGGAGGAACTAAACTATGGTTTTGTCAGCCAGTTCAGTTTCCTAATCTTCAGATCTCACTAATAATGAATGACCAAAGTCATATATAGGCTACAGATGATAATCTACTTGTACTTTGCACAACAAATGAGATAAACAGAATGAGATAACCTACTGTACTGTACGTATGACTAAAATAATCTGCATTAAATTGAATGCAATCACATTTTGTTGAATTGTATCCGATCAAACAATTTTATTGAATCTGATCATACAATTTCTATTTAAATATATCCAAACAAATCATATTTAAGTTACATCCTACAAAATCATTTCTATGAATTACATCCGAACAAACAGCTTTAACGTAATGACATCCAAAACACAAAGATGGCAGCAGTTAAATTCTTTCGTAACAATAACAATAAAATGACATTTATATACTGATATGGAAAACAGTTTTACATAACTTGTATCATGGCTGAAAACAAACCTCAATAAAAACCATTTAGGTTCATTTCCGAGACTGTTCTGGATTGTTTTGATTTGCGAACCACAGATACGAAACACTTCTTCGCCAAAAACAAAAGAAATACCCTCTCAAGGTTACGAAAGCCAAAAGCAAAAGTAGAATGGAGCAAGACTTGATTTTGCATTGCAAGTTACTTCTGTAATGTCCAGAAGAGGACAGTAATAGCGGAGGTACATGAATTAATCTAACCTAGGCGTTAGGTACGTTACGAAAGGTTATGTTATGGGCACTGACTGTTTCATTAACCTGTTTTTCCTTTCAAATTAGGGTCGTGCTGACATAGCCTGGCCTTGCCTAAATTTTGGACGTTTTCTCACTGGCCTAGGGACAACCAATTTGCGATACGAATCAATAGGCCTTGACTCTGCCCTACAATTATCATACTGAAAATACTAAACTCAATTTTTTCCAACCAAATCGGCCTAAAATTGTCCGAAACCAAATAAACCCTGGCCTATGCAACACCTAAATTTCCTACATCTGAAAAAGGTTCGGCCAAGGTTAGCGTGAGGTTGGCTCAAGGTCTATAGCACAGGCCTATAGTGGAAAATCTAGAATCAAAATAATATAGAGGAATATAAATTATAGATTCAAAATAATCATATTAAACTATAAAAGAAGCAGCAGAGGCCTAAATAATAAAAGCAATGGGGAATTGAAGGCTGTGCCTGACACCTCAAGTGAATGTTAGAACCAAACCAATCTCTATAGGCCCACTATCACATATAAGTTAAAAATAACCACATATAAGTTAAAAATAATCAACCTAACCTAGAAATAAAGCTTCATATGTCTAAATAATAATAAAAATAGGGAATTGTAGGTTGTGGAACACGTCTAATACGAAAAAGTTAGAACCAAAACAATCTATGGACCCCACCATCAAATATGTCAAGAAAAATCACATTAAGCGAGAAATAAAGCGGCGTAGGCCTAAATAACAGAGGAAATAGGAAATTAGAGGCCACGGGTCGCAAGGCTAACTAAAATTACCCCACGAGCAATCGAGACGTCCAACTGACGTAAGTCAGTCCTCGTCCTCGGGAGAAATTGGCCCAATTTCGGAAATTTAAACAGATTTGGGGCGAAATTGGATATTATCTGGGTACTGTGGGTTAGGAAAGAGGGTCTGGGGAGCGAAATTAGGCAACAGATGACGTCGAGGGGGGGGGGAAGAAGGGACGAACAACCTTCTTCTCTCTCCAAACTCCCCATCCGCGACCCAGAGTACCCCATGTCATTTCGCGTCCCGGGGGGCAATTCGCCCCCTTCGGGACGTCCCAGCTATTGGAGGGGGGCGCCAGGTGACCAAGGCAGCCCCTGCGACGGGGGCGAGCCAGGCATGAGAGGCTGGAGGGTCGGGAAAAGGCGAAGACGAAGAACCTGCTCCTGGTCCTCCTCCTTACCTCTCCGTTGGTGATGTTTATACCGAGGTAGATGTCACCGAAACTTCCGCTGCCTATTTTCCGCACCAGACGGTACTTCCCCCCGACCACGAACTCTCTGCAGCCGATGATGGACGACGACATCTCGTGTGTCCGCGAGCGAGGCCCCACGACCAGGAAAAATCCGACGAGAAGGAAACGAGAGCTAAATATGTCGGTGGTTTCTCATTTGGGACGACCCACACCTTTCACGCACCAAGATGAACTGATCGTCGTTTACCAACAGACCTGCCAACCTCGCTCGCACGATTTTTGTTTGTTTTCGCGATTTCGCCCCTGTCCGCCCGCGAGGCCGCCCTCGTTCAAATGCGATAAATTCGTTTCTCTCATCTAACGCGGTAAATAACGCCCGATAACGCCGCCGGGGCGAAATCGATGGAAATTCATCGGGCGCGGTTGGCAGGCCTGCTCCTTCGTTCTTTCCGCATGTATAAGTAAAATGGCGAACGAAGGCCTGGCGGCCCTTGTGTAGGGGGATCCGATCCCCTCTACGATCAGCTGGTGCCTCAAAATATTGGGATAGGGATCCCGATCCTCTCGTAAGGTGATCCGATCTTATTATTTTCAATGAAAACATGATACTGTACTGTGTTCGCTTTCTGCACCCCTGCGGGAATTTTGAAATGGTTCAAGTCAGAGTTAGAAAAGATATTTATTTATTTTTCGTAGATTTTCCTTTATAGGTCTAAAATGAGGTTGCCTGATGCTCTGTATTATAAAGGATGAAGTTAACTGATGTTTTAAATGAATCTTTATTAAATATATTACGAAAGATTCTTTAAAACTAATGACACAACTGAGTATTTATTGAGAAAGTTACAAAAAACTATTTAAAAATATATATCAAATTAGTTTGATTCGGCAAAACAAGGGCAGAAGTAATCAAAACTGGAAAACAAGAGATTTATAATCGATATGGAAATATTCATGTGAAAGGTAATATACTAAACTTAGTGAAAATAGGTCTATAACACCTTCCTGAATATAATTCATATAATTTCCACAGACAATTCATGATATGCATATATCAAAATTCATTATATTACTCTTTGAAACAGACATATATTGGTCACTTGTTAAAATCAGACTAAAAATTAAGCAATGCACTCTGAAATAAAGAGTAAAATAATATAATTTTTGGAAAGTCTTTTGAACAAAAATGCACAAGGAAATGGAAAATAAAAGCTTAGAAGATATTTAGGAAGTTATTTTTTAATTATGTACATAGAATACTTTCGCTGGTGTATGTAATATGTATGGAGGTCTTACATAGAGTTAGTATATTTCTTTCTTTTCATTGTAAAGGGGATACACTTTTGAAAGAGGTTTGCCAAAATATTTTAAAAGAAATATAATATGCGTGTAATATATGTTTTACTTGTCTCAAAAGAGGATTTGGACAAACGTGAAGTAGAGATCGTAGACCTATTGGTCATTTTTTTTAATAGACAGGCCTACGTGATTTATGATTTAGTCAGTGACGAAAAATATATGGATAGTGTTTTTTTTTTTTTATTTCAAAAGGGGAATGAAATCGTAGACCTATATGAGTTAGAATAGTTTTTTGAATCAATTTAGTTTTTTCTCTTTTTTTTTAAGAAATAGGCTCACGTGATTTATGATTTAGGAGCGAAGAACAAAAATGAATAAAAGGGAATGATAAAATGTTTAAAATGACACTGGACACTCAATAATATATATATATATATATATATATATATATATATATATATATATATATATATATATATATATATATATATATATATATATATATGGTAAACGTTATTTTGCTTTATTCCACAAAAATATGGGCACCATGAATAATAATAATAATAATAATAATAATAATAATAATAATAATAATAATAATAATAATAATAATAATAATAATAATAATAATATTCTTTAAATATATTCACCTACTTTTGTGTGCCCATGAATAATAATAATAATAATAATAATAATAATAATAATAATAATAATAATAATAATAATAATAATAATAATAGCATTCTTCAATATATTCACCTACTTTTGTTATAAACTCATACAACGAAAATCGTATGAATGAGGCAAATTCCTTACGTATCTAAAATCGATAAAACAAATCCATTCCTTGTTGATTCACTGTATCTATAATCTATACAACTATGCACTTGTCTATACCACGTGTTTAGATCAGGTGAGTATCGCTGTTTGTAAACTGACCTAAACACTGATAGCTGTTGGCTTAAATTAGGCCCGGTTTTGTTTAAGCGCAGGACGTTTGTTTAGTGAGAGTGCTTATGCGGTTTAGGTAACCATATGAGGACCTCTGGACACGGTCCTGTCAACAGGGAGACTTCTGAAATATATATAGTACTAGGTTGGAAAAAATTAAGCTTTGAGTATATTTCATTTAAAAATGTTGCATAATAAAATTTTTTCATATTACTAAGAAAAAATGTCATTTTTTCAATATATTTCATTAAAAGAATATTGCAAAATAATAGGTTTTTACATTGCTATAAAAAATTTATTTTTTAATATATTTGATTTAAAAGTATTGCATAATAACAGTTTTTCATATTACTAAGAAAAAATGACATTTTTCAATAAATTTCATTAAAAAATATGGCAAAATAATAGGTTTTTACATTACGATGAAAAAATTTTATTTTTTGAAATATATTTAATTTAAAAATATTGCATAATAACAGTTTTTCATGTTACTAAGGAAAAGTGTCACATATATCACAAAAAAACATTGCAAAATTACATAGACGCGTTGACGAAAATGTTATTAAGAAAAATATGAAATGATATTATAAGGAAAGTAAAGATTATTTTATAATTTATTTATGAAATATATTGAAAAAATTATTTTTTAGTAATGTAAAAAAACCCGTTATTTTGCAGTTTTAAAATAATGAAATATATTGAAAAAAATTATACTTTTTCTTTGTAAAAACGAACTTTTTTTTTCGCTGTATTTTTTGGTGAAATACATTAAAAACGAAATTTTTTCTTGTTAATAAAAAAAACTGTAACTTTGCAATATTTTTTTAGAAAAATGTGACACTTTTTCTTAGTAAAATGAAAAACTGCTATTTTGCAATAATTTTAAAATGAAATGCATTAATAAAATAAAAAATTTTCTTAGTGATATAACCTGTTATTTTGCAATATTTTTCATGAAATATATTGAAAAGGGACTCTTTTTAATAATAATAATAATAATAATAATAATAATAATAATAATAATAATAATAATAATAATAATAATAATAATAATAATCCTTTGTCGTGACGTAGAACAACGGCTTAGTTGGACTGTTTCCAAGCTGGTGAGTATCTAGGCATGCACTGATACCTTTCTGTCTAATTTACTCACGTTTCACACGCACACACACAAAGAATCAAGATGCTCCTTAAAATCTCTCTCTCTCTCTCTCTCTCTCTCTCTCTCTCTCTCTCTCTTGACAGGAGATCTTGTTTGGTTTCCACTGACGTTACTAAGTTCTGCTGCTTTCAGGAAATAAAGTCACAACTGACAGGCCACATGTTACAGAATGCTGATCATTGCAGAGTGCTCATTAATGGTTGTTTTTGAAAAGGTTTTTACAGATGACTGACAAAAGCTAAGGGTTGCTCTGCAGACTTTAGACCAAGGGTAAAGATTTGCTCTGAAGATTTAACACCAAGGCTAAGAGTTACTCTGTAGGTTTCAGATGAAGGCTAGGATAACTTTGCAGATTTCAAACGAAGGGAGATTTGCTCTGAAGATTTCACACCAAGGCTGAGAGTTACTCTGTAGATTTCAGATGAAGGCTAATGTAAAAACCTATTATTTTGCTATATTTTTTAATGAAATTTATTGAAAAATGAAATTTTTTCTGTAGATTTCAGAAGAAGGCTAAGGATAACTTTGCAGATTTCAGACAAAGGCTAAGAGTTTCCCTGAAGATTTCAGACAAAAGGTAAGGTTTGCTCTGCAGATTTCAGACTAAGGGCAGGAGTTACTCTGCTGATTTCAGACGAAATCTAGGAGTTGCTCTGCAGTTTTCAGAGCCACTCTACGGATTTCAGGTAATAGCCAAGAGCTACCCTACAGACTTCATAAAAAGCTAGGCGCTACTTTAAACATAAACGATCAAAACAAAAGCTAGGAACTTCTCTGCAATATCAGACAAATGGAAAGAACGATTTCAGAACACAGACAGGACCTAGGAGGCACTCACCTTGTTCTTGCTGGTGACCAAAGAACTGATATAGGAAAACAGAAACTATTAACTCAAAACATAAGAGATGGAAGGATATAAATGAGAAGTCTGCCAGGATATAAAAAAATTAATACTTTGCCATCAAGCTTTCCCCCTCTGTACAATTATGCTGCCAACATAAACCTGCGTTTGTCATGTCTTGATTCATCAGACGCAACAGAATAATCAGTTTGTCAGATCTGTTGTTGACTGATTAAGTGGATCTTAATTAATAAGGACAACTCAGGATCGAGGTATGAATCTTGTGACATGGTCTCTCCTCTCCCAAATCATCTGGAAGAGTCTGCTTAGAAGAAACTCCTGGTAGTCTGTAGAAGTGGCATGTACTATCCTCAGAGAAATTCCTTTATGTTCGCGAGAAGCTTGGGAATTTGTACTCATATTTATAGCTTTCAATCAAACTTTCTCTCTGTTTGGCCTATTAGTAATGTCATGTCTCTTTGACCTTTCTCCGAGAGTTATTAGACTATTGAAATCTGCTTATTACTAGGAAGGAACATGCCCAGATGAAATGCACTTCATTCTTGACAATCCCGTAGCTACTGAGCAGTCTTTCTTCTTAAAAATGTAGTACAATGCACCCTTGCAGGCGAAGAAGAGTTTTCAAAGTGTATTACCACCTGTCTATTAACATCTTTCTTAGTCTAGGCTAGAGAGCAACGAGCAAAACAGAAAAAGAGATGCAAAAACCTCCTTCCTCTTAAAAGAGGGAAGGCTACAAGAGTTAGGAACACAGAAGCGGGGAGAGAATCCCAAATCTTTATAAAGGTGGCATAAGGTAAACCCGAGAATGGCAAAACGTGACTCAGCCTAGGCTGTAGGCAAACCTTTTATAAGATAGACGTTTGACCCTGAAAGAATAGCTATCCCACTTCTTAAAAGAGGGAGTGCTATAGGGAAAGTGGAAAACATAAGCTGGGAGAGAAATCAGGAGTTTGGGGCATTTGAAAAAAAAATAAGCAGACTGACGTTCTGAGGCGTATATGGCGGATAGTCTCATAGCAGTGAAGATAGTAGCATATATCCAATACTGGTGATATTTCTTTTATATATATTTGTCCACTGTTCAGCGTTGATGACCTTGGCCACTGCAATGCCATGTAATGATATCCAATCAGTCATTCAGCCAATCACTCTTCCGCATTAGGCAGCTGCCAATTTGAGAACGATGCTAGATTAAAGCTGGTTCTGTTGGCAACATTTCCTCTCGATAAACTTTGAAAAGGGTGAAAAAAAAAACATTACTTCAACGACTTTCTCATTTTAAATTCTAGATCCCTCGCTGGCATAAGGCCACATTAATCTCTCAACAACAACAACAGTGAAGAATGGTCCGTTATTTTTACCAGAATCGTCTCCGGAAACCTGAAAAAAAAAACATAACACGAACGTTGCTGCAAATGTATCAAGTGAAATCACTATAAGTCGTCTGTGTGTGTGTGTGCGTGTGTGTATGTTTGACCTTGGTATATAGGTCAAGGAATAATTATTGTAATTGTCAGTGACTCCTGTGGTCCGATGTGCAAGATATAAATAGACGATCAGGCTAATAGTTAGCCTGTCAGTCTTTTCTGGCCTATTTTCATTTATCGCTTAATTCCCTCGTGTTTTAGGCCGATGCGCCGTGCAGCAATTTCTTGGTGCGCGAGCTTTACACTTGTGTGCAGCACTTTCATGACGATATCAAGGACACAAATAGCTTGATAACAGCTTGCACACGTAGGCACACGTACGGAGAGAGAGAGAGAGAGAGAGAGAGAGAGAGAGAGAGAGAGAGAGAGAGAGAGAGAGAGAGAGAGAGAGATGTGAAAGTTACTGGATACATGATCGTATTAGAACATGCATCGTGATGGCTCTAGCATACTCGGGAATGCTGCGATACAGAAGAGTTGTACTAATCTTCTCTATCTTGTGGAAAACAACATATTTGACCTTCTCAATCTCGGGGAAAACAACACCTCAAACCTTCTCAAAACTTGGGGAAAACAGCATCTTGAAATCCTCTCAATCTTCGGACATTTGTAACTTTCTCAATGTCGAGGAAGTTAGCTAAATGTTTTCCATCTCGAATCGAACAACGTCTGTAACTTTCTCCATTCTGAGGAAAAACAACATCTGTAACACTCTCAGCCTTGATGAAAGCAACGCCTGCAACCTTCTCGATCCCCGGATACTTATAGCCTTCTGAATCTCGCACAAAAACAACATTTCTAACTGTCTCAGTCTAAAGGCAAGAGCGGCCATAACTTCAGCGTTGCAGAGAAAAGCAACATGTGTAACCTCAATCTCTCGAGGAAACAACACCTGTAGCAGTTCTCAGAATCTCTCGACGGGAAAGTAAAAAGGGCATCTGTAACCTTCTCAATCTCGTGATATCTTTTAAAATCGACGTAAAATAAAAAAATATTACCACAGCAAGTTTAGCCAAGTCATTTGTGCGCCGCTAGATGGCTCTGTCTCATGTGAGTGCGTGCGTGTCATGCATAATACAATAATGGGATAGTTTTTTTTTTTTTTTTTTTTTTTTTTTTGGATGCTGTAACTCACACACATGACAATGAGAGTGACATTGGGATGCTGCTAAGAGAGAGAGAGAGAGAGAGAGAGAGAGAGATTGCCTTGCCACAGGAAGAAGTTGTCAAGTTGGTTTACGACTTCGTCCACAAAATTGTCTCATAAATAAGAGGCGAATAGAAAGAACTGGGGAACACATAAGAAAGGAAGGAGTTTGAGAGTTAAAGAAGTTGGAAAGCTGAGCAAGAAGAGGCCAGAGGGAACGGGCGAGAAGTAAAATGGAAGAAAGTAATGCATATAGGCCTACCAAGAGGCGCCATGATGGATGAGCCTCCGTACTGCTAATTGAGCATCAAGCAAGGAGCACTGTAAGCAATCCAGTCCAACCTCCCTTTCCAAGCAAAGGACAATGCCCAAAGGAAAATTCTCCCTCTCTCTCTCTCTCTCTCTCTCTCTCTCTTCTCTCTCTCTCTCTCTCTCTCTCTCTCTCTCTCAAGGACGTTTGTTTTTTCTCTTACGTAATATTTAAAACCTACAAAACAAAACCTTGCCTGGTGTCACATTACTTTTCCTTGTAGAGAGAGAGAGAGAGAGAGAGAGAGAGAGAGAGAGATTGGTTGGTTCGACGTGCTGTTTTGTTTACGAGCGCGATTATAAAACAGATGAGAAACATGACGGTTTAAATAGACCTCGTAAGAGAGATGAAAAAAAAAGTAACCAAAGTAATTACGTAAAACACGTGACCTTTGACCCTTTGAGCTTTTGGAAGCCTATGAACAAAGCTGCAGGAGCTACGCTATAAAGACAATATACTTTTTCTTCCCCCTGACGGAGGTTGGTCTATTTGGTTTGAAGATGACGGTTTAACGGGCTGGGGGATTCGTTTTGTTGTAGACTGACTTTTCTAGGTATTTATATAACTAAATTTAAACTGTTTCGTGGGTTTTATATATTCCTTTTTTTGGCTTAGCATCTGCAAAAACTTTGTAGACGCATATAACATTCGTGTCAGCTTGAGAAAGTTTGATTCCGATTAAAAATTAATAAAAAAAACCTGCCCGAGATTTAGGCCTATGTGGCTCCCCCTACCAAAATGTTTTTCTAGGCCACTTTGATACTACTTTCCTAGAAAGCAGTATAAAACAATTTACTGTTATTGGTCTAAGCGTTCAGGAATGAGACACGCAACGTAATTATCTTATTTCATGAAAATATAATAAAATTTTCCCACGACAAAGGCGGACTGGAAGAGAAGAAGTGAGGACATTGAATGAGAACCGTTAACTTAAAGGTTCTTATTCAATAACCACTGAGAAGAATGAGGAGGTAGATGAGATATTAACTTTATAAGGAATAAATTTATCATATAAGGAGTAATGACTGTATGGTTCTTGAAATGAAGATATTAGGCGCCTCTTGATTTTTTTCAGTCTGAAAATCCGCTTATCAGAGATTTTGCTTTTCCCAACCTATTCTCCTTCAAATGTAGAACCACACGGGACAGAATATTAGCTTGTAGGCCTAACATATTGAGAGTTATTAACAGATCTGGTTCTATCAAATAACGGTCACCAAATTGGTTGCTTTTGCCATTTTTCCATTGTCACTGATGCTTATCTGGGGCCTTTATTATAACTTTATAACTTTATTATATCTTTATAACCTTAGAATAATTTCCCATGGTGCCCTATACGAGTGGGGGTGGGTGGGAATTGATGGATTGCATGGCTGGCCAGGATGTGTAAGGTGTATCCATATGAAGGAAAGGTTCCAGTGGAATTGTGTGAAGAACTGTGTGGAGAGGTCCAGTCGTGTGGAGAGAATGAGAAGTAGAGAGAGAGAGAGAGAGAGAGAGAGAGAGAGAGAGAGAGAGAGAGAGAGAGAGAGAGAAATGGGAAAGAAGAGTTCAACGGATGCATAAAACAGGTTCCGTTTGGTCTTATTCTTATCTCTCTCTCTCTCTCTCTCTCTCTCTCTCAGCTGACGAGATACCCTCCATAGTGCTTCCTCCTCAGTTAGAAGCAGTTTCCTTCTGTTTATTTGTTTATCTGAGAGAGAGAGAGAGAGAGAGAGAGAGAGAGAGAGAGAGAGAGAGAGAGAGAGAGAGAGATTGTTTACGTGGGTGTGGGTGGAGGGAGGTAGACGGCCCTGGTGGGGGAGATCTGGGGGAGGAGGGGGGGAAGGGGGGTTGAGGGCTTCTGGTCAGCAGCCACTATGGAACCTTCGGATTGAATCAGTGAAAGTCCTTCGCGAAATACTTTCGTAATGCAGACTATAAGTACTTTCCCCCCCTACATACTGAGTACTTTCTATCACAGTCTGCAAGATGCATAAATTGCCTTGCTTATTTACCCATTTAATTTCCTCCTATCACTTTCTTTTTAGAATTTAAAGAAAGTTTAAGTGGCGAGGATTCGCTATCAAAGGTTTGGTCTAAAAGAGAAAGTTCTTTAGCAGGAATTGGAGCTTGTATGTATGTATGTGTGGTATGCATACGTATGTATATGCGTGTGTGTGTGGGGCTGTGGGTCCTACGTGAAGGTACAGAAAACGACTCCCAAGTCAGCACCTTGCAGCTTGCAAGCAACTTATGAAGTGCCGTTGGACACTTTCAGGCGTGCAATAAAAAAAGTTGGCGGGTCTCGAGGTGCAGTATGGCAGTTCAACAAGGAGACTAAGACTGGGCCTAGTTCTCCCTTTCTTTCTCTCTTTGTCTCTCTATTCATTGAGAGAGAGAGAGAGAGAGAGAGAGAGAGAGAGAGAGAGAGAGAGAGAGAGAGAGAGAGTTTAAGAAGATACGATTATTGTCCCAGGTGTAGTATGGCAGGTCAGCAAGAAGACTATAAGACCAGGTTCATAGTTCTCCCGCCCTACCTCTCTCTCTCTCTCTCTCTCTCCAAGAGAAACAGATAGAGAGAAATAGAGACAATTAGAGAGACAGTCTCAGTAGATATATATATTTATAATAACGATCAGAAATAAGTCCCAAAAACGCCACGTAAACTGGTTTTTACCGCTACGTGGTGTGGGCGCTCACGTGTATTGGAACGTGCTCCGTGGAGCTGCGGTGACGTCACTTGTGTTGTGATGATCGCCAGAGAGAAAGAAAGAAAGAAAGAAAGAAGAAGAAGAAGAAGAAGCCTTTCAGCTGACTTAGGCTAACCGTACGTCACGTCTGCCAGCCTTTTCTCTTTCCTTATTCTTCTCTTTCTACTTCTTCTTCTTCTTCTTCTTCTTCTTCTTCCTGAATCCACTTCAGACGTCACTGATCTATTCTTACAGCTATTGGAACCGTTCATGATTAGAATTCTTAAGGAAAATTCAAGTGTTTTTAAAAAGTGAATTATGTATCACAACGCTAACGTTTTTTCCTTTTTCTCGCGCCATATATACGATGACTCATCGTCCAGACGTCCCTATCGATCGTAGGCTACTGTATATACGGGCCGAGAGGACGTGCTGGTATAAGGCCCGTTTAATCGAATATTTGTCAGTTAATGAGTCACTTTATGCCGTAATGCGTTATATCAGCCTCACGCGCCTTACTGTGACTCGTTACTACTCCAACTATAACTTTACTAAAATTGCTGCTATCCCTAGGCCTACACCGATGGCCAGCAGCAATTAATTTTACTAACGGTCGCGGTTCCTCTGAGTGGAGAACCGGGAACGTGAATGAACGTGCTGTTCCCTAATTCTAGTGGGTAACCCGTCAAGGTATTGACCAGACCCAACGTTTCTGAGGTTCGCTTAAGCACGCGGCACGTTCACGAAGGCTTTTAGGTAACAGAAAATCCAACAGCACTTCGTTACCGTTCATTCGTTTCTCTATTTTAGAATGAAACATTCTGTTCCGTGGGAGGCTGCTTTACAAGTTAATGACCCTTTAGGATTTTCTAACTAATATTTGTTCAATTATTTATAACAATAATAATGTTATCATTTATTGTTACTTATGTTATCAGATAACTGTGGAACAGGTTAATGACTTTTACCTCGAAGTTACGGTCATACCGAGGAGTCTTCTGAAAGCTGTAGAGAGATATTTTAATGTATTTGAAAAAATAAAAGATTTTAGTCTTCATTTTTGTTGTTCAAATATATATATATATATATATATATATATATATATATATATATATATATATATATATATATATATATATATATATATATATATAGTTTAATAGATACCTGGACAGAATATAATTTTACCCTTATCGACATTAGGCCTATCAGTGTTATCAGATAAATAATGCTATTATATAACTACTGTTAGCTTATATTTGTTTGATAACACTATTTTTTATAAAGCATCTGACCCTTATGTATGCCATATGCTCTGTAGATATTCGTTTTAATAATTTAATAGCTTTGTGTTTAGTGAACTTGATATATGACGGTTTTTGCAATGCAAGTCCCATGTTTTGGAAAAAATTGCTTTGAAGACTGTAATATGTTCAAAGACTTTTTTTGTTATGGAAAAAAACTGTAATTTTGTAACCATTTCTTAAGAATCTTTTCTCAAAAAACCGTGTATCGTAATTTCTGTCTTTACTCCTTAAAATCTTCAGTTGAAACCCCTCATAAACAAGTCAACGAACTATAATAAATTACCCAAAGGGCAATCAACCTGCAAATAGAGAGAGAGAGAGAGAGAGAGAGAGAGAGAGAGAGAGAGAGAGAGAGAGGAAAAGATGATAAATTAAATGAATATAACGGAATAGGAAATAAACCGATACTCCTGAAATTCAGGAGACGTCAGCAGCACCAGAGAGCAGGAATGAATTTTACGTCTAACTTAAATATTTGGAGATCAGAAAACTCCACAGCTCCAGCCGGCAAACTACTCCACATTTTGTTATAGCCGAGATAAAACTCCAAGCAAACTGAGTGGTTTGAAAACATAAGACAAATTCATATAGTTTTTCTTAATATGGCTGGCTTCAAGAACCTGACACTAGTCTCGACAAGTACTGCATTTAAAAACTGAGCCTACGAGGGATCTCATATCATTAGACTTATGACAATTCCTGCTCAGTACCGTTCATTTTCCCCAGAATATTTCTTTTTAAATATTTGTAACGGTCAAACTAATGACGTTAGACTAGTCCAAACGCTGTAAATATTTATAACGAGTAAAAAATACGCCGAAGTTTCTTCAGCGAAAATGAGTTTTCTGTACAGCGTATAATCAAAGCCACCGAAAATAGATCTATCTTTCGGTGGTCTCGGTATAATGCAGTATGAGCCGCAGCCCATGTATCTTTAACCACGGCCCGGTGGTGGCCTATCCTATATCGTTGCCTGAAGCACGATTATGGCTAACTTTGACCTTAAATAAGATAAAAACTATTAAGGCTAGAGGGCTGCAATTTGTTATGTTTGATGACTGGAGGGTGGATGGTCAACATACCAATTTGCAGCCCTAGCCTCAATGGTTACAAGATCTGGAGGGCGGACAAGAAAGTGCGGACAGAATAAAGTGCGGACGGACAAAGCCGGCACAATAGTCATCTTGATAAGTCATCTTGATATCCAACGGGTTTTTTATATGAATTCTAATACATAATTCTCTAGGCCTATCTTAAAATACCCAGATAAAAGCAAACTATTTTTGTTTTCAAGAACCTTAAACTGGCTGGAACATCTCCATAACGGATTTCTGAAAGTTAATGTAGTACTGTAGACGCATTGCATCCAGATATGATCAGGCTTTAAACATGTATGACAGTTTACTGACTGATCATTTCAACTGGCGTTACTTCCGACGGTTTCTCAAGCACTTCGTGTATTGACTCGGAGGGACTAGGCTGGGTGGGCCTACCTTACTGAATCCAAATCTCTGCATATGAGAATTATCAGTAAGTGATAAAGTAGGACTAATGCATAGCTCTGAAATATTAAACAGTTATTGCTATAAAATATCGATAAAATATATAATTATATCAAATGGAAAAAAAAAACAAATAAAGTAAATAAATACTTATTTACTTCCCTTATTTATTCCATCCACAATCAAACTATTTCATGGCGATCTGAAAATTCGCCCCACAAGGAAAACAACCTATTTCCCAAGCAACACGACTTGCAACAATTCTGGGCAACAAACAACGGTTAGACCGAGTTGTTTTGAAAATCAAGAAACAACGGTGAACAACGGCCAAAAGTGTACTGCCATGTTTACATGCATGAAATTGCGAAACATTAATGCCTTTCCTTTCGTTTCTTGGTTTTCAAGAGAAGTGTTTGTGAAAAGGCAACGATTAATAATGAGATGGCTCTGAACTCAGGACGCGGAGACTAGGCCTATGTTTCTGTTGGAGCGCTGATAATTACCAATACAACTGTTTATGAACTTTGATTGGTATCGTATAGTCATGAATACATACATACATACAGATACATACATAAATATATGTATAACTGAATCACGAAAGTATGGAACGTGATGAATATAGAAATAAAGGCAATTCCACGAAGCCAAGCGAAGGACAGGAAGTCGGAAGGCCTAGTACCACTCCGTCGTTTCTCTTTGTATATATATATATATATATATATATATATATATATATATATATATATATATATATATATATATATATATGTGTGTGAGATCGTTATCGTTGGCAATTGAGCACTGATAAAAGGCTCAGCTCAAATTACCTTGTGCTGTAGACATTAACTGCAATTGAAATCTATTACAAGGAATCGCAGAGACGTCACGATAATGACGAAGAGCTTGAAGAAGTAATCATGCCTCTATTTAGTCTATTTATTTATCTGTTTACTCATTCATCTATTTATTTTGTTGTTGCATTCGTTTGGCGACACTTCCCCCAATCCCTTACAGCGGTTTCGGGAGCATAAAGATGGCGCTCATGGTAGAAGACTGAGCATTGCTTGCTGTTCAACTTTTATATTAATATAATTATTCATTAATGTTTTGTCACATCTCAGTCTCGTCGTCCGTGCAAAGGCGATGCATCACTGAAAGGCGACATATCTCTCTCCCTGTCTCTCTCTCTCTCTCTCTCTCTCTCTCTTTGTCTCTGGAGACCGGGGCATAGCCTTTAAGTGCGTAGTTAAGTAATAGCACGTGCAAGTGTTCCGTGGTGTGTGTGTGTGATAGGGGTCCCCCTTTGCCATGAGATGCGATCTGACTGAAGACTGAATGAGAACCTCCGGCTTGTATAAAGAAATAAGATGCGCAATAGGCCTGTGTGTATATTTTTCCTGATAAAAGTACACAGTTACTGCCATCCTGAAGACTGAATGGGAATCTTCAGTATATGTACTAAAACAAGGATCTATTATCAATGCACAATAGGCATATATCTTTTTATTTCCTATAAAAGTACATAATTACGCCCATACTGAAGGCTGAATGGAATTTTCAGCCTGTATACCACAATAAGAACCTATTATCAAAGCGCAATAGGCCTATATCTCTTTTATAAAAGCACACAATTACGACCGAAGACTGAACGAGAATCTCCAACCTGTTATACTGTAATGTGAGACTATTATCAAAGCGCAAAACAGGCTGTTATGTAAAAGTACACAACTGCCATCAGGCTGAAGACTGAATACGAATATCCAGCTTATATACTAAAACAATGTTATCAATGCGTATGCAGCTGCTACATAAAAGTACGGAGTTCGTGCCTCTACATAAAGTACATATAAATTCCTGCTGCTATGGAAAAGTACTAATAATTCCTGCTGCTACGTAAAAGTACGTCAATTCCTGCTGCTACGTGAAAGTAGTTAATTCCTGCTGCTAGGTAAAAGTAGCTAATTCCTACTGCTACGTAAAAAGTACATATAATTCCTACAGTCACGTAAAAGTAGCTAATTCCTGCAGCTCCGTAAAAGTAGCTAATTCCTGCAGCTCCGTAAAAGTAGCTAATTCCTGCTGCTACGTAAAAAATAGCTAATTCCTGCTGCTACGTAAAAAATAGCTAATTCCTGCTGCTACGTAAAAGTAGTTAATTCCTGCTGCTACGCAAAAGTAGCTAATTCCTGCTTATACTTAAAAACAGGATTAACAGAGATCCTGCATAAAAGTATGTACAATTCCTGCTGCTACTTTTAAGTACCTAATCCCAGCTGCTATGTAAAAGTAGCTAATCCTGTGCTACGTAAAAGTAGCTAATTCCTGCAGCTCATTAAAAGTAGTTAATTCCTGCGGACTGCAATAAAAGTATTAATTCCGCTTCTACATAGAAGCAGGGTTAATAGAGCCTGCGTAAATGTACGTATAAGTTCTGCTGCCATATGAAAATACCTAATTCCTGGAGCTCCGTAATAGTAAGTATATAATTCCTGCTGCTACGTAAAAGACCGTATATATAATTCCTACTGCTACGTAAAAGTAGCCAATTCCTGCCGCTACGTAAAAGTACGTATATAATCCCTGCTGCTACGTAAAAGTACGCACATATAATTCCTGCTGCCATAAAGTAGCTAATTCCTGCCGCTACGTAAAAGTAAGCATAATATCATTCCCTCACCGCACTTTCGAATCTGAACCACCACAAGGCGCTCGTTCGGGTGGGAAACGCTCGCGCACATGTAACTCCATTTAACAAATTGACACAGATAATGTTAGCAGCGCTCGCTCACTCTTACTCATCATGGCTGTGCATTACCGTCTCTCTCTCTCTCTCTCTCTCTCTCTCCTCTCTCTCTCTCTCTCTCTCTCGGTGAATAAGCCCGTGCGTTTCTTCATGTATGACGACACGTGATGCAACACGAAATCGGACCTGATAAACTTTGAGGAGGGGTCTAGGTCTAGGTTTGGTCCCGGTTAGGTCTAGGGGTGGCAGGCACTTGGGGGCCTCTTATGACGAATTCGAATCTGGGCACGTCTACACGATGCTCTAACTGCGTTGTTTTATGTATTTATATATATTTTTAGGACCAAATGTGGGTTAAGTCGCTGTATAGTCTCTGGTTTTGATGTATTTACTTGGGAAAACAGAAGCGAAATGCGCTAGACTGTCGTGGAGTCTAACGCACTCGCTTTTCAGCCGAATCAAGTAACAAGGAGCAGTGCCAATCCAGTAACAAGAAGCATGACTAATCAAGTAACAAGAAGCAGGTCTAATCACGTAACGAGAAGCAGGTCTAATCATGTAACAAGGAATAGGTCTAATCACGTGACAATGAGTGGTACTAATTGTATATCTATTACATAGATAAATCACCGGATTCTAAACGAACTGCGTTATCACTCTCGTCACAAAATGGAGAACCAAACATGCTACATATTTCAAAAGGAGTGATTGCCCTGGACTTACATCAGCAAGCGGGCATTTCCTGTGCATTACAACAGCTATTGCAAGGTTCCTGGCGTGCCTAGACCGCGGGATTAACAGGAGCACTTGAGCTTGTGCATTGGGAATTGCACTGGAAAGAGGGGTAGTTTAGATTCACATACACACACGTACATACACACATACACATATATATTCCTTTTAGAGGTTTATATATATATATATATATATATATATATATATATATATATATATATATATATATATATATATATATATACATATATATATTATATATATGTGTGTATTATGTGTATTTGTTATTTGTTTCCACTTAAAAGTAAATGAACAATATAATAAATAAATAAATAAATAAACAAACAAATAAATAAATAAGCAAATAAATAAATAAATAAATAAACAAATAAATAAATAAATAAATAAACAATCAAACAAATAATTAAATAAATAAGACTAGTACCATAATAGCAACGAGTTCAACGCATATCTTGACAGAACCCAAGTTAATAATGGAGAAGGGGGAGGGGGTGATATCTGGAGTAGTTTATGGGCTAGGGAGGGGAGGGGAAGGGAGGGAATAGGAAGGAGAGAAGCGACTACGTATATGCAGGTGAGAGAACAAACTACGTTCCTCACGTAAGCATCATCGTTGTGACTTTTCCTTCATTTACTGAGGCATGTCCTGCTGAACTTTACAGATCTGAACCGGAACAACGATTTCTTAAGGACAAAGGTGACTTATAACTGGTCATTTGATAGCGGACTAATGTGTTTATAAGTGGTCATTTGATAGCGGAGTAATGTATTTATAAATGATCGTTTGATAGCGGACTAATGTATTAATAAGTGGTCATTTGATAGTGGGCTAGGCTAATGTATTTATAAGTGGTCATTTGATAGCGGAGTAATGTATTTATAAACTGGTCGTTTGATAGCGGACTAATGGATTTATGACTGGTCATTTGATAGCGGACTAATATATTTATAAGTGGCCATGTTCTTAATACTTCTTTCCTTTATTACAGATTCCAGCCAGTCAGGTGATGACGAATACCTCCGCTTGTAGAGACATGTTTCAATTTCCTGTGGAAGTACAGTTTACAGGGATTTACAAGTTACAGGGATTTACAAGTTACATGGATTCATAATTTACAAGGATCAAGGCTTCAAGCGAAGGAGAGGATATGAAGCGAGGTAAAATAGGCCTATAGGCCTACAGGTACTTGCCGTGTCTGGGATGCCACAAGCCATGTGTCACCTTATTGATATCCTGCTACAGCCAGTTACAATTGATTGTCCTTACTCCCATTACTTCACAACGATCAGAAACTATGAAAAACCTCTTCTTCTTCTTCGCTTTAACGTGCGTCACATAATTTCCCCTAGACCTATGCTCAGAAACTATGAGAAAAACCTATCGTCATATAATTTCCCCAAGACCTATGCTTAGAAACTACGAAAAAGCTATCGTCACTTACAATTTCCCTCTAGATATATCCCACACAAAGGACCCACATAGCTGTGCATGCAATTGCAAAGATGGCGTGGCTATCAAGGACAATTCCTTCCTGCACTTGCTCCCACCGTTAACGAACGCAAAAACACTTGTGATAGTTCCATGAAACCATCATCAGTCGGCAAATTAAAACCTCCCCCAGCCCTTGAAAAATGGCCTGCTTGGTCCTAAATCTAGGTTATGAATATGGATATTAACCTTGACTTAATTCCAGCTCCCTAAGTTGAAAGAAAAAGTATAAACAGGCATAGAAAAGAGGCTGGTACCATCTAGGCCTATAGCAGATTCAAGTTGATTTAATGGATCTAAACAGTAATTTCAAAATGTTCAAATGACAATAATATTCACTTATCATTAATTCATTCCCTTGTGAAAGGTTCATTCACACTCAATAATAAGATTTTCTTAGATTAATATTCTCGTTTTGCTGGATAGGACTACTATTATAAAATGTCAAAAGCTACAAAGTTAATTCAATAAAATGCAGCGGAGGTGGAAACCCAACTCATAACTTTGGCCAAGAGCGGCACTATATAGCTAGTAACAGGGCAATGACCTGTCCCTTCTCATCATTTATTCAGCAAGTGTTGCATTAGATCATTCTTCTTTCAGTACTGCGTCGTCTAATTTTTCATATAAATGTAAAAGGTCAATGGGAAGAAGAAGAAGAAGAAGAAGAAGAAGAAGAAGAAGAAGAAGAAGAAGAAGAAGAAGAAGAACAGGAAAAGCGGAGCTTATCTACAAAGGAAGCGGGAAACATTTTTTTAAAGTTTATAGATATAGAGAAGCATTTTCTAGGATCACATATTCCTATTGAACAAATGTAAGACGAGGGGATTAACTATGTAAACAGCTCATTCGTAGATGAGTCCATAGAAACAATTTCGAGGATCACGATTTCCTATAGGATAAATTTAAGAAGAAGCGTTTGAAGTTTGTAAACAACTTAGTCGCATGCTCTCTAGGCTTATGTTTGAGAATGACGCTACTTAAAATGTTTATTTATAATCACAGCTGCTTTTTAAACTATGCAACAAATTGTAGAAATTTCGGTAATTTTCTTTGTTATATATACAACACAGACTCTTGTTCAAAAGTACGTCATATTAAACCAAATATCATTCAGTGATTTTCTTTGTTATAATATACAAGACAGAACTCTTGTTCAAAAGTACGTCATATTAAACCAAATGTCCTATTTATTATCGCTGGTTTGGTTCGAACTCCCTCTGCCAAGCAACAAATGCTGTGAATATATCAAACCCCAACATTCATATTCATGTAATGCCTGCATTTCTGAGGAGAACATTATGCAGTTGGCTTATCTGTCATGACCTAAGCTAACCTCAACTGTCTTGGAACAGGGCACTCTCAGTCCTAACAGGGAGGAGGAAGGAACTGAGACAGTGCGTCTCTTTATAATGCCATTTTCCGGTGGCGTCTCATCTTAAAGGCTTCAAAAACTCACATTAGTCGGATAATCCATTATTATATAATGTATTGTATGTATATATATGTAATTCATACGTATGAAGAAGAAGAGTACAATAAATCATTTAGCGAGACCACGAGAGAACACGTAATGAATTTCAAGAAACGTCTACAGTGCGCCGTGCAAGACAGACTGTTGGCAGTAACTCTCTACCCCCGCCCTTAGGGGACGTTAAATGACAGGCTGGTGTAGATGAGTCAATGGCGTTGCACCCAAGGACGGAGGAAAAAAATATGCATTATGCGTCACTTGTGATACCGCCTGGTTCCGTTCGAAATGAGAAACAATACATAAATGCATCCGCATTAACTGTGTGATCTACACCGTCTTAGCCCTACGTACTGTAGGAATGACGTTGACTTTGAATCTAGCCTATATAAATTTATAGGACTAAGAATCTGAGGTTAATTACACTGACAAGAAACCACAAAAATGGTCTATGCCTCTTAGGCTCAAAATGCTTTGCGTCCATCTTCCGACGGGAAGCAGCTCTCCCAGAGACACGGATAGACAAACTACAACTCAAATTAGACAAATAAACAGACGACAAACTATAATTCAAGTTAGACAAATAAATAAGCCACAAACTATAACTCAAGTTAGACAAACAATTGCACGGACAAACTCTGGACCGGAAAGAGTGTCAAGGTTTCAATAACTCTTCTGTAGCTTAACACAAGTTCCTCCTTGAAGTTCATTCTGCAAAGTTAGTCCAGCAGATTAATAACTGAGGTCGCGAACCATGCAACCCAACGATAAATATTACAATTATTATATACACGAAGATACATCAGCATTTCACTAACATAAATATGACAGATTCAAAATTATTGTATTTAATTCAGACCCCAAGATAGGAACTGAATAAAGCATCATTATCATCAGAAATACATTAACAAGGCAATTTCATTGCTGAGAACAGTACATATACGACTAATTACAAATTCTGAGAAGTTAAGCCCTCACGGGTCTGGTTACTACTTGACTGGGTTACCATCTAGAATTCTAGATGCTATAGGCCGTCAGCACATTTGTGGGTCAGTACGAGGAGTATAGGTCTAGCAATTTCATTCCAAAATTACGCGCTGAAAACTAAGATATCATCTAGAGGCAGGGCTACACACACACATACACATACGGTATATATATATAAAGATAGATGAAAGACAGACAGACAGACAGACAGATAGATAGATAGATAGATAGATAGATAGATGATAGATATAGCAACAGACACGCCAGGCTAGCATTTACTATTCAGGTCACGGCTTCATAATACTGCACGCTCAATTATTATCCGCTTAGCGTTCCCACAGCAGTACTCGGTGTAAAAAAAAAAAAACTCTTTAGTACAATAGCGATCATACTAATATCAGCAAAGCGAGACTTCCTACAACGTGATTTCAAAACAATTCAGGAAAAACTAGAGCTTAAATGAAATCTCGCTGGGTCTTCTTGAAGTTTCATAGAGAATTCAGCATAAGTTGTCAAAGAAGAAATGGGAGAATGGCAGGGGAAAGTGGTGATTGGTTTGGGGTGGGGGTGGGGGCTGTGACGGGGTGTTGTATGGTCAGTGATGTATTGGACTCGGTTGTGGGGAGAAAGGAAAGCACAGAAACAATATTTTTGGGAGAGTTGTCATTACTAATACGTAATTATTAGACTCTTCTTGTTTTCAAAAGGAGGAACAAATGCAGTGTCCCTAAATTTGATCATAAATATAGTTCATGTACTTTATTCTTGCTAGTTTTCATAACAATGAATATATATACTGCGGTTCATATTGGTTAATTATTATTCAAGTTTTTATCAAGTTGCTAAAGATCTTGTAACGAATGAAATTTCATATTTCCCCAAGTAAAAAGCTAATCTTCAGTAATTTGGAAGTTACATTACTGGCGTTCTAAATTTGAACATTGCCCGTAAAAAAAATGGCACTTCTGCGAAAGAGCAAAAACATCCTTTGATGATGCGTCCATGTCCAAAAATACCTATGTTGAAATCCTTTAAATGGTTTCGGATTTATGATTTTAAAAAAATATGCATTGCTTGGAAAAAATTAAAATGGCTTAAATGTTAGAACTTTTGTCGTTTCATTGCTGAATATGGCAAAGAATTAGCAAAAGTTAACTTTAGATTCATGAAATTTATATAACACTGATGACACGAATAACTATGCATCCTAACTCAAGGTAACTTAAGTAATTTTGCGTTAAGCAACCTTACTTTTTTAATCACCATATCCTAAGAATCTAAAGTTTTCACATAATTTATGCAATGAAAATCAAAACTATTGTCAATTTACAATATTCTTAAATTAAACTAAGTTTACTTGGCTTGTACTCAGCCACCGCAAATCACTTTTTATTAAGTCCTTCTTCGTAAGTGAGTCAAGGCTATTTCATTAAGAGCCCAAACCACTAGTTTCTCATGAAATATTCCCATACTCCTACTCCAAGATGTTCGTATGCGCTCGCGATAACTTCCAACCAACTGTAATTTTTATGTGTTCGTTTATCGATGATGAGTTTGATTAAATAATAAGAAGTATTATAATTAATATATCATTATTATATGGTGTTTTTATTACTAAAACACATGTAAATTTGTTTTCATGGGTAAATAATTAGCGGTGAGAAGGCATTCGGACACCAGTGTATCAATGCGTAAACAAGCAGACGACGCACATGCGCGCTGGATTCGTCTGTCTGTTGTGAAGAACCGAGAGAGAGAAAGATGACGCACTCGCAACTTTTCCTCATGGGGTCTTAGGAGAATCTTCAGCCTTGATTTGAGCTTAGGTCAGTCTTTCCAGTCTTGAATTGTTTACAAATGAGGAGAGATAAGAGGATTTAATGGCGACGGAAGGGGGAGAGAGAGAGAGAGAGGTGTCAGCTGTCAATGTGTCTCTCGCCCGTTCGGAGAAAATCCCTGACTCCTGGCGATGTGGTGTGGCTTTTTATATTTCGTGGCATCTTGCTTTGCATTTGTGTAAATTGTTGTTTATTTATGTTTATTTTGTTTGTCTGAATTGTGTTTTGGTTTATGTGTTCACAGACTGGGTTTTGATTGGCAGGCATAGGGTAGATCACCAATGGCTACGTGAGGGAAGGCCTCTTTATCAAGAAGCTATCAAAAGCTGCGTGTTTTTAGTCAGAGAGTGATTTTGTCACGGGCTAAATTTGTCGTCAGTCTTTTTACTACATTAGTATGGCAAGGTTTCCTCATCCTATGCCCTTTATTTATCACACTCAAGGATTTAGCTTATAGCATAAGCCTGGGCAGGCTAGCAGCATGGAGACTAGCCTATCCCATGGAAGACTGATGAGGAAGTTGGCATTGATGTATTTTAATACAGCAACTCGATTTTTGGGTTTTATGCTGTATTTCTAGGTCATCTTAACTTGCTAAATACAAAAATCGTACTGAAATCTATCACAATTTTATCTTGCCAGGATATTTTATTTAGGCATCTTTGTTTATGTTTCTTGTTCATAAACATGATACTTGTACTGAAAATGGTGCTCATGGGAGCGATTATGGTTTCTAAGTAAAGATTTTTCACAAAATTAATGCTTTTTAACTTTGTATCATGTGTACATAAGAGTAGCATAAACAGGCTTATATTCTCCCACTGCGTAAGCCGGGTAGTATATTGTGTGGTGCTGTGGTTGCGTGTTTTTTAACACTGTTGGACTGCATTGGGCAAACCACTGATTAATGTGTCTTTTCTCCTACCCAAACCCTTTTAGCAAATGGAGCAGGGTTTTGGGCTTGGAATAAATAAAACCACGTTATTCAGGCTAACAGCAGCTGTGAATTAGGCTCAGAACAAATGAGTAGTGCAGTGATAGGATAAATGTATGTTTCATGCATATATCACTATAGAAAAGAAATCCCTCCTAAAAGAAATGTAAAAAATGACAAGATTACTTTATACTTCTTGAGATGCTGTTGCATTTTAGATACAAGGTAGCGTATCAATCCTAACCTAATACATTTTAGGGGGCTGTTTCCTACCTAACCTGTCTTAGGGTACCACCAGTAAATAATGTAATGGCTACAGAGAACTTGTGTTGTTTTACCAAAGGAAAACAATATAACTTAATGTAACCTGCCTAGAATGAAGTGCCCTCATTTACCTGACTAATTGGTGATGCAGATCCTGGAGTCCCACTTTTAGTCAAGTGTCATACTAACTGCTTGTTCCACAAATATAACATTAGAGAATTTCTCATTGGAACGGATTTAACACATTTCAACCTATTCCTTATCAAATACTGTACTGTAAAATCTAGCAGAGCTTTTCAGTTTTTTACACCTACTGTAAAATAAAGGCAAGTGTTCTTGGTAGGAAAATTTTACAGTCTCTGTGACATTTAGATCTGTAATGTAAATGGACATGTTAAGATAAAGTATTTTTATTGGGTGTTGTTTAGTACTACAGTTGCTTAAACTGTTGCTGTTTTGTATTTTGTTGGTTTTATTGGGGCATATCACAAAAGAAAATGATTGTTTTGTTGTAAACTGTCAAGCATTGCTTTTGTAATGTTTAAGATTTGCTTTTAATGTTTTAAAAGATTTGCAGAGGATAGTGCCATATAAAAAATGATGACCAATCCATCATTCTTTTCAGATTCATCGCCGTGATTTGTGCTCAAAAGGCCTGAGACCTCTGCTGTTAGGTGCCAAAATTTATACAACCCCGGATGAAGATGAGCCTATTACCCTGAATGATGAAGTGCTCAGCACAGGACGTGGCTTATGTTGAAACTCTGAAATCTTTTTATGGAACCCAAGTTGTTTAGTGGCCTGAATATGTGGTTAACTGCAGCGATGTCTTCATTATGACTAGGCAGATTCTGGCAGCAAGGTCCTTGGTAAGTTTTGATGTGGAAATTGAATTTGCTCTCTCGGAAAGTTGTGATGTAATTTTAATGTAAGAGGTTATTGAGTAGAAGTGACTTTAACTGTTTATAGTTTTTACGATGCTTGGTACTATTTGGTGGTTCTTGATTAACTTGATAATACTGTATTAAGATATGTCATACTATGTAGGTTTTATGAAATTTTTTTAGATTGTGTGGAATTATGTTATTGTGAACCACAATTTCTTGAAATTGGTTTTATAATTATCATTTTAGTTTTAAGATTCAAAGGGATATTTGCCATTTACTGATCATTGTTTTGTTTTTTGTAATTTTTTTTTGCAGTAGGCCATGCTAATGTGAATTCTGATCATCATACTTCAGATTTAGACTTAAGATGTATATAAGGGACAAGTTCAGGTTGTATTTATAAAAATATAAAAATTTGCGTTAGAAGAAAGATATTTATTCTTGTCTCTTATATTTAATAAAAGGTTTCTTTAAAATATTACTGTAAAGCAATAACTATAGGCAGTCCCCGGTTAACAGCGGGCTCGGTTAACAGTGATTTTATGGCGCATCTGCTTGATGAAAATTGGCAATTTTCGGCGCGCGAAAATCCCGATTTCCGCTTATCGGGCGCTGATAATTGGGTATTTGTGCCAATACATACCTAACAGAGGCGCCGATAACCGAAAATCGACACTCTTTGGTGCCGATAATCCAAGAAAATCACCGAAAAAGCCCCGAAAATTGCCGATTTTCGGTTAGCAGCGATTTTCGTTTTATCATCACACCCTCAGAAATGGAACCCCATCGATAACCGGGGACTGCCCATATAGCAATAACTATACAGCATGAGCTTTTCAAATAAGTTCACCAAAGAACGAATTTTCCACAGAGATTGTTTTTAACTTGACGCAGAAATTCTTGAATACTGAGACCACTTGTAACCATGCAGGTTTTTGCTGTGTTGCCCTACCGTCCAATTCCCATCCTTAGTCTTGGAGCCCAGTATGCCATGGCGCAAAGGAGTCGGCGCCAGATATATGAAACTGCCTTCGACAGTAAGGTAAATGAAATTTAATGACATATTTAGCCATACAGTTGTAAGATCGTCAGTTATTTTAAGGTACAGAACAGTGGGCTCACAATGCTTCTGCATACAGTTAATGTATTACTTTTGGTTTTCCTGTCTTCTGAAAGTTTGTGTTAGGATAGATGAATCAGCACTTTATATATTCAGTCATTGTAACTTTAATATGTGAGTATCTTGTATAGAATTTGCTTAAACTGTTATCTTGCTTTAGTAGTGTGCATCGTGTTGCAGTGGGGCTGCTTTTAAAATTTCAGTGTTGAATTATACCAACAGTAATCTGTTTTTCCTGATTGGGGGAGTGGCACTAGAGAAAAAAAAATCAGTAGTCACTGCCATAGTTATTTTTTCACTGCTATATACTTAAAACTCCCCCAACAACATCTGTTTTAGATACACAGAATTCATATCAGTTATTTTCCTCATTAGACGTACTTATCTCTTCCTTCTTGCACACACACACACACACGCTGTTGTTGATGAGAAAGTTCTTCAGTTCCAACACCTTTCCCAAGTTTCACTCCATCCAGCTGACAATATCTTGATCTCCCTCTCGAGCCTCCTAAAAAAAGCCTTAGAAACCCATTAATTATAAATAGCCCTAGTCTGCGCATTGGCTTTCTCAATTGTGTGTTAGTGAAGCTGTTATCAAAGAGGTTGTTTTAGTACGAGGACAGTGTACTGTATATTGTATATCAAATCATGACACTGCACACAAGGTAGTGAATGTGCTTACTCATTTTTATTCTCTTACTCATTTTTATTCTTTTTAATGTGCTTTCCTCAGTGTTTTGTGAGTGCTTCATTATATTACTAAAATGTATAGTTTTGTTATTCTCATTAAGGTTTTAGAAAAATGCATTAGTGGTGTGGAAGGTTTTAGAAATAGGCATAAGTGGTGAAGCAGAGTCTTACTTTTTTAAGGATGTCACTTAATGTTTTTGTTCAGAGTACAAATTATTGTTTTTTAAATGCCTTCCTCTTTGTTCTTGGCAGGTTACATCGGTTCCAAAATCCAAACTGCTTAATTGGCGGTACTGTAGTTAACTAGCAAATATAGCAGTGCCTTTAGAGAGCCCTTTGTCTTGCTTCTGGCACCCTCACCTTTTGCTTGGTCACAATACACCGCAAATGTTTTGTCTATTTTAATTCAAGGTGTATTGGTACTGTGAATTTTCCTGGTTATTTTAAAATGTTTTTTGCATTTTCATATGTTTTGTCATTTTTTTTTTGGGTGTTACCCTTTAATAATTCTGTGTCCTTACAAACCCTTTAATCTAAAGTAGCCTTACTCTGTTGGAACAGCTTCAGTCACACCAGCTTCAAAGATCTTGCAAGGTAAAGAGATATAATACACATGCCAATTTCACTCCCCACTGGCCTGGAAGGGAAGGAAAGCTTTATTCCACTTTTTGATTCCTTGGGAGTTGTTTGTGTTGCTCTGCTTCCCAAGGTCACCACTGTTTTTATCGTTATTGTGATGAGCCAAGTATCATTTTTCATTCTCATACCTTTGTTCATTCATTTGCCCCACTCTGTTGCATTATGCCTTGAGCTAAGTACACTTATCACTAGTTTAGCAATTGCCATTTGTCAGTGGTATGCTTGCCACTGCTGTGGTACTGTGAGTACTGTACTTGCTTTTTAAAGTTTGTAAGTGTAACATCATTCATATTATTCCTATAAGTCAATGAGTAATTTTTGCCTGGTTTGCTCAAGGCCAATTACTCAAGTGGAGTTTGACAACATTCAAAGAGCCATTGATGCTAACCTCAACCTTGAGATAATGGGATGCTGGAAGTCAATCATCATTGCTAATACAATAACTTCATTAGGCGTACTGGATGCATTACAACCAGAAATAGTCAGTGCATGTTGGAAGCCTTTGTGGAAAAAGTTGTAAAATACTTTAAAGGCTTCCGTGAGATTCTTAGATAAGAAATTTTGTGGGTAGAAAGAGATCTTGAGCATTGGCAGCCATAAAGGTATTTTAAGAAAAGAATTAACAGACTGTGTTCAATCATCACCTGAGGGACACCAAGAAAACAAGATGAAGAAGCAGCAGTGGGGTTGCTGAGGGAATTGGCTAATTGTTTCTGGTTGAAAAAATCTTAAGAGCAAAATTATGGAATATACAGGTAGTCATTTTATGGAACTTAAAGTTAACATCTCCCATGTGGTAGCCAAAAGATTAAAACCCCTGTAAAAACAATTTAATGAATTCAAAGGGAAAACTATCAAATTGTTTATAAAGGAACCTACTTAAACCTAAGAAACTCCTTAGATGATTTCATCTGCTCATGACGTCTCTTTCTCTTCAGAATATTTTCAATAACTTTCACTAGTTCTTGAGTTTTTAAGGTGACCTTGCAAACATGACCTTAGTGGGATTTGGAGGTACCCTGCTGAGGTCCCCGGCACCACTGACACCTGATAAGTGTGGCATGGAGATGTCTCTGGTCATGTTTTGGGTGATAGAGGCAGTCAGTGACCCTCTGGTTATAAATGGATAAACTACAGGTGTTGAATATGGTCCAGCACATCAGGCTGTACTATACCCAAAACTTTTAGTGGACCTTAGATGCCATATACGTTAACATACAGTGAGGTGCTTTGTGTTTCCCATGGTAGCTCTTGATGCAACTGGGAGTGTCGTCCAAGGTTGACTTGACTTCTGGCCAGCACATTTTGAGCATGACCACTATCTTTTTGATGTGAGAAGTATAAAGGGTGTCTTTCTTAACTCCATTTGGCCAAGTAATTACATCATGATGAGCTTCCATTATGGAGAGTCATCTTCCATCACCTTAGCTGTCACAGTTTGGCTTCTTGCAAGGCAAACAAATCCAGGTGTCCCCCCCTTGTTTTGCATTTTCAAGAGCTTAGTGTAAGTTCCTCGTTGGACGGGTCGGTACCGTTCTCGGCTAGCACTCTGCTGAGCCCGCGTTCGAGTCTCCGGCTGGCCAGTGAAGAATTAGAGGAATTTATTTCTGGTGATAGAAATTCATTTCTCGCCATAATGTGGTTCAGTTTCCAGAATAAGCTGTATGTCCTGTTCCTAGGTAACCAATAGGTTCTTAGCCACGTAAAATAAGTCTAATCCTTTGGGCCAGCCCTAGGAGAGCTGTTAATCAGCTCAGTGGTCTGGTTAAACTAAGGTATACTTAACTTAAGAGCTTAGTGTGTATGTTGTTTTGCCTCTCCATCCATACCTGATCTTTAAACGAGTGGAATGACATGTCTAGAATTTGTGCATGACACATGAATAGGCAGTTTTAAAGTAATGAGTTTGTAATGGAAAAATAATCTTGTATCAGATACAGTTTTCATTTTGTATGTTTAGTAGAAACAAACTATTTCTTTATAAAGAGGTTTTTCCTCACTCTTCACTACTTTAGTGCAGCATTTTGCATTGTATTCTTAAGTGAAAAGTAAAGGCACCAACCACTGAAAGATGGAGTACCTTATAGTGCTCTCTTACTTGCTAGTTAACTGCCATTAATCAGAGCAGTTGAAGATCCTAATCTGTTTAACCTGCTAAGAGCATTTGCGAAAGGCATTTTCAGTGTAATGGTTTGTATCAATGGAACACAAACTCTTCATTTTTCCTCTAGTAACTTTATTACAATGTAAGAATGCAGTCTTTTATTCAATCTGCTTTTGTCATATTGTGGATGTTATTCGTGATAGTTGCTTTGATAGATATCGCTTAAGCTGGCATAGGTTAGTCACGTAGTGCATGCTTTACATCCATAAGCCACTGTTACTTTCGTTAAAATATTTCATAGTCATTTAATCTAGTAGAGAATAAGAGGTTGACCTTGCCCTTTGAAGCACTTACTAATTTTCCAACTCTGCTTCAGCCTTCATTGTGCTTCCGCCAGGTGGAGAAGAAAAATGAGGACGGAGGGGACCTGATAGACCGCATTGCCAACCATCCAATCCTGCAGTTGCTAAATCTGCGCCGTCGTTCTCGACAAAATGGTCAGAACAACAACGGAAACCACCGGTCGAGGACGTTGTCAAGCAATGCAGTTGCATCTACCTCTTCAGATCCCAAGTTTCAGGTAGTGGATATGTATGTTTGTCATTTTTTAATAAAATAATATGTAGCATCTCTTATTTGTTCATATCAGACCCATGTGTCCCCTAGAGCTCAAATCACAGTTGCAGTTTAGGCTCTATACGATTGATGGTTTCATATGAAAAATAGACTTTGTTATGGAAGCTTAAGTTTTTGCCACTGTACTTTTGTTATAAATGTGGCAACTGTTTTCATCAGGTCAGTGAGAGTTTCATAACATGTGATATTAGTCATTCCCAAATTGTATGTCGGATGGAAGACTGCAGTTACGTGATGTTACAGTTCTGTATTTTTATGCATCGCAGGTTGGTGTGTACACACCAAAAGGCCGGCGTCGTGACCATGGCCGTGGCAAGGTTCCCCGCCCTGCGAGAAGTGTGTCTACGCACCACATCACTGAACATCGCGTCCGCCCCATTGGACTATCCAAGAGCGATGATGAAATCCTCAACCGTGGCTCCGACTCCCTGGACGAGGACGACTACATTGAGGATTACATTGAAGGCCAGAAAACGAAAGAGCTGTCGGCCGATCTGAAAACGTTGCACATGCACAGCGATGACTACTTCAAGAAAACAGAGAAAGACAGAAAGAACGCCAAAAACAGGAGGACAGAACTGAAGAATCGTGCCGAACTTAGCAAATCTCAGGCTATCCCCGTCAAACTGCCTTTAAGACCCTTAGAATTACGAAGCCCCCCCGGTACCGCTCCCTTACCAATCAAGTTCTGCAAGAAAACTCCTGTTGCAGAGAAAAGTCCCTCCAGTTGGTTCAGTCCTCCAAGACAAAAGGATCTCAAGTTGCCTATTAAAAAGAGTTTGAGCAAAGAGTTACTGGGCCTCAGCAGAAATTCCCCTCCATGCCAGAGTAACATTAGCCTTAATGCGTCGATGGAGGTGCTTCTCGACAGCTCATCCCAGAGGGATATCAAGTCCTGCTTCATTCCTCCTGGGGTCAACGTGAAGTACTCGAGCATTGAGAGCGTTGTTACAGGTAGCACTATGTCTAGCTTGGAGAGCCTGCGAAGTTCTATGAGTGACGGTAACAAAAGCACAGCGAGTAATGAGTCAGCAGTCAGTAGTTATAAGAGTTCGTCCTTGGGAAGTGACTCGTCCCTCTTGTCCCGTCCCTTTTTAAATCTCTGTGCCCCACACCGGTCGCTCATTCAGTCAGCAAAATTCCAGATTCTCTCTCCCATTTCCGACAAATCACAAGAGCCTTCGTCAGAAATGGGAGGGGCGTCGCAAAAGACCTCCCCTCAAGATCTGGCCGAATTGAATTCGGTCATGGCACGTCAGAAGACTCCTCTACAGCCGAGAAACATCCAAGAAGATTTCAGAAATTTCCACCACATTTTACCCGGACCTCCTCAGGAAGGTGATGTACAAGGGTCTGACAGTGGCATAAGCATTGAGTATGGTCTGCACAAGAGTAGGAAGGAAGATGCTCCTTTCAGCGATCTGCCTTTCGACATGCCAAAGCTTCGTCGACGTCTAGCAGCTGCCAAGGTGGGAAAGACTAGCCTTTCCAGCAGCAATTCTTCTATATCTTCCAGTGGTGCCACTAGTGAAGGGAATCCCAGACTAAGTCTTCCTCCAAACTTCCAACCTAATATGAATCCTGCTGTTTCCAGGTTACAAGTAAGTAGATTGCTGTGGCTACTCCTTTAATCTCGTGAATTCTGTGTCTTAATTACCTCCACAGTAATCATGTACACTGTATTACCTTTCTTCTCTTTTAATTTATTTTGGTAGATTTACCAGCCCTTTGTACAGAACGTAAGTTGATAAGTTACATTGAAAACTAGATAAATGTCCTTTTGGAGAATCATTTTCAAACATTGATATATAATTTTAGTGATTTTACAGTGGATCTGAGAGAAGAAAAAAACATTTATATACCTTTTAACAGTTGCAATGATGTTCCATACTGAAGAAGCATTGTAAGAGAATTTTTGTCCTGTTCATTTATTGCTTATATCATAACATTTGGGATTTACTGTTTACCATTATTTATTCTTATGTAGAATTCATTCTTTGCAGATATCTGAAGCCAGAAGTGGCACTTCCTCGTCTAATTCCAGTGACTGGGATACGCGGTCTTCAGCTGATAGTAGTGATGATCAGGGAACGCCAAAATTTAAAACTAAAGGTTAGTGGGAGTGCTTATATAACAGGTTGTATTTTTGTAATTACGAAGCCTTTATCTCCCGTTGGGCTTCATAGCTGCAGGTTCTCACTGCGTCTTGACTTTCGTGATGGTGTGGAGGTGGTGGAGTAGGATGATGTACGTTTTAAACTGAAGAATTGTCTCGTTCATCCTAGCAAAAGTAGAAGGTAAAATAGTCTTCCTTTTCATCAATAAGTAGACTAGTTTGCAATGAGAAAGCAGGAGTACTGGAGTTCCTTCTTAAGACTTAGTAAAGAGGTTACCATTGTGCAGTCATTGTTTTCTTTTCTTTCTTTGTATCTTACAGTGGACTGCTTATTGATCTTGCAGGAAAAATAGTAATTTACTTTAGCTGCATATTTGTGGATGCATGTGTACCATGTATGTATAACCTGTACTATTCATAATGTTTTGTTCCAGAACCTCATGGTGTACGATTTAAAAGCGGTCTTGCGCTTGATCTAGGATGTGCAGCGCTAGCCATTAAAGGAGAGAGTGTTGATGTCAAACTCCCTCTCATGAGACAAGGGTATGTCTTAATACATGTATTTTCTTTTATATTCTTGTTGAAAAGCAGAATAGTTTCTTTTTGAATTGAATCAGCTTCCAGTAGTCTTATGTTGTGTTAAGTACTGTATGATTTACCTGATGTAATAGTTCAGTCTCTTTCTTTGATGCTGTCTCTGTAATGGTTCAGTCTTTGTCCTTGTTGTCTCTGTAACAGTTCAGTCTTTTCCCTTGATGTTGTCTCCGTAATAGTTCAGTCTTATTCCTTGATGTTGTCACAATAAAATCAGTCTGTTTTTCAGCTTCTTCACTCTAGTATGTTATCAACTTCTCTCTCCGTACTTCTTAAACATCATTATTAAAGTTTATTGGACAGAATTTCAGCACTGGTCCTCACCCCAGTTTTCCCTTCCCATCCCCTAAAGACTTTCAGTTCCTGCCTATACCTATCATGGCAGAACGTCTGTTACTGTATCTAATAACTGTTCTGATAGTTCTTGCTTTTCTTTTTTTGGTCTCCTTCATTGTAGTGAATATTACCTTGTTTCCAAAGATTCTTTTAATCTTTATTATTCTCTCATTTATTTATTCCACTTCTATCATGTCCTACCTTTGACCACTATGCTTACTTTATTTATATCTTGCCTTGCTGCCTTCCGCCAGAATTTGTATTTTTCCTTGTCACTTGAATTTTAAACTAGTTTAATGAGACCTGAGTCAGATTTCTAGGACTTCAGGACTTGAATGAAGAATCTGCTCTTGAATGAGATGTGAAAACTGGAGCAAGGTAAAGTTAGTTGGAAAGCCAGGTTGAAAGAGACCAAAAGGAATAAATGAAAAGTAAAATTAAGGAAGCGGTGCATTTGGGACATAAGAAGGGATTCTGCAAAGAATCTTAAGTAGGCCACCATCTGCAGTACCACACAAGGCATGCTGTAAGTGGCACCCCTGTACAGAGTCAAAGCTCTTCGTGGGGCGAGTCGGTAGAGCTGTGGACTAGTGCTCGCTAGGCCCGAGTTCGAGTCTCCGGCCGGCTGATGAAGAGTTAGAGGAATTTATTTCTGGTGATAGAAATTCATTTCTCGCTATAATGTGGTTCGGAGTCCACAATAAGCTGTAGGTCCCGTTGCTAAGTAACCAATTGGTTGTTAGCCACGTAAAATAAGTCTGATCCTTTGGGCCAGCCCTAGGAGAGCTGTTAATCAGCTCAGTGGTCTGGTTAAACTAAGGTATACTTAACTTTTGTACAGGGTCAAATTAGTGCTTACAAAACTGACAACTCTCATGGGTGCAATATTACTTAGTGCCACATGCAGAAAACACATAAAACTATTTTTGCAGAACTGTTGAATTTGACTTTAATATACTATATCTGTTTACAGATGGTATCACGGTGCATTAAGCAGAACAGAAGCTGAAAGTACCCTTCGGTCGTGCGCTGAAGGTAGTTACCTCGTTAGATCACTAGATGCCTCAAAACATGAATACTCCCTAGGTCTCAAGTAAGTACAGGACTGCCGGTTAGTCAACTTTCCTAATTTTCTTATAATGTTTTGTATATTTGTAGTTTTAATTTATGAGAACCAGTGATAAGAATTTAATTTTAAAAATGAAACTGATTTTTTCAATACAAACTTGTCACTTTAACAAAGCCTATTTGCATGTTGAGTGTGAATATTTTAGAAGAAAAAGAAGTGGATCAGGTGGCTCAGGTAGATTTGTGCGTGCACTTTAGAATCCTCAAGTCCCTGATAGGTAATTGTTGTTAAAATAATGAGTTAATATTGAAAGAAATTAGCGTTTTATTCTATTTCAAACCCATTATTTTAACAAGAGTCTAAATATCAATTTAGTTGGGAGTTGCAATGAGATTCTGGTGCTCTGACAAAGGATCTGAAGGGACAAGGGAATGAAATCATTCAAGGCGAGGCGCCTTGTTAATCAGTGACAACTTGTCTGAGCTAAGGAGAGAAAAAATTCCATAATTTCCAGAGTGGTTTATGGAGAGGAACATACTGGAAGTGCCTCTCTTTATGAATGAATGTAATGAGGTACAGTGTGTATTTAAATCAGATCTTAGAAGATCTGGCTCAAATCAACAGGACCAAGAAGTCTCTTGGTTGCTTGAAGCACAAAGAGAAACCTTAAAAACTTCCTGAAAGAAGTCCTTTGGGGGTCCCCTTCTTAGAAGGAACTCTAGATGAAGAAGTTGCGCACTAGATAAAGTACTTGCACGTTCTCCAGTGTACTTCCTAACTTTAGATGCCTTAGCACAATCAGAGATCCCTCACAAGAGTCGTAAAATACTGATGTAAGAACTGATAAACTGAGGCGCCAGGAAAGGCGATGAATGACTAAATTCATGTTGAGGATGGATGAAGAGAACTTGTCATGTCTGGGCAGAAGGATGTGGACTTACAATTGCAACTGGGTAGTCCTCAGAATTTCATTCTTTAAAAGTGTGAGACCTATAAGCTGGAGGAGAAACTGATGCATCATGTGATGATCCACCAGCAGTTAGTTACATTATTGCTATTGTGCAAGAATGTGACATAAACTGATGTTAGGGTATACCGTACATACATACATTGTTGCATGTATACATTTTAAAAATACAAATATTAACATTTTTTGTACAGTACAGTACAGTATTATTAAAATTACTACTGTATCATTAAATTGACTCAAACAGTATTTTTTTTTTTATTAAATATTAAGAATAAGACTCAACCAGTTTCTGTGTTGTTTTCATTAATCTCATGTTATAATTGTGCAAATTTTGCAATTTTTTTGGCCACTAGATATCCATAAACTTATCATTCTTTATGAAACAGGCAAAGTTTGGTAGAAGATGACCAGTTGATCACTTCCATGTACCTCTTATGCTATAATCTTATTTTCCCTTTATCCATGTACCAAGAACTGTAGTATTTAGAGAATTAATTGTCTCCTATTTTTGCAAGAGTTTACCTTAAGAGTTTACTTTAGGTGTCAACTAATATGCTGGCATATTTAGTAATTATAATGATTGCCAAGGTTTGATGTCCTTTTTAGACATTTCATGGAAATCTAATGCAACAGCAGATAATCAGCTTGAGTATTTTCACGCTCACATTCACAAAATCCTGAATTCAAACTCTTACAGATCTGCGCGTGGCTATATGCACCTTCGGATACAGTTTGACTGCAAGACTGGCTGTTACATGCTGGGGCGAGGCACAAAGCAGTTTCCCTCAGTGCCTCACATGATCCACCACCACAGCATCTTCAGGTTGCCCATAAAAGGCGCAGAGCACATGGTCCTGTTGTATCCTGTGATTCACGAAACTCTCTAGTCATTCCTCTTTTCATCCTTACAAGTTTTTTTGTGAATCTACAGCCTAATTAGGCAGTCTCGTCTGAAGTTTTATCAGTTAGTCCTAAGGGAGAAGAGAAAAAAGTTTCCTTTGAGTTTTGAAACGAGGAAAAAAATAATGACTTCAGAAGGCAGTGCTGATTACGCTGTAGGTTAGAGATGCAACTGGTTGCCAAATGAAATGCCAAAAAGTTGAACTATTCTTCCACTTATATCTGTATTGATTGTATTATGTATTTTGATAGTCTTCAGTAGCAGACGGAAACACTTCTTCTTCATTGTCTACTAAAAAATATGAATACTGTATTGTCATTTAATGAGTATCATATTGTAGTGATATTTAGTATCCAGGCCAATTTTTTCATAAAATATGCTGTGAAATACGGTACAGTATTTAGTCATCACTTTAGAAAAAGTTGACACTTTGATTACGTAATTTTTGTCGACTTCAAAAGTGCATTGAAAATCAAACTCAAAATCTGAGAAAACCTAGCTATCTCAGGGGTGTGTTTTGATTCGTCAGACTTGACACTTGCATCGCAAGATTTTTGTTCTGCTCTCAGTTTTTTGTACAATTGAAACTTGAAGATTACATGGATCAGGGTAAGTTGCTTGGGATCAGGGTGAATTATATTGGTTAAGTGTCTTCAGGAACATGTCGGTGATATTCGTAAAAAATGTTATAACTGGTAATGGTTTTGTGTGTGCTGGGACAGAAGAGATATTCAGTACCAAAGCTGTTATTTTTAATGCTCACGGCTGGGTGCCACTGTGCTGATTTGTGGAGTGGTGTCGTCAGAATCTGTGGATTCAAAGTAAAATAAGAAATGGAAAACGGCTGCTCGACAGTCATCTAATGCATTGCTCTCTACAGTGAAGTGAAAAGTTAGGCTGAGCTAGTCCAGCTCTTTCATAATTTTAAATATTTTCCTATCAGATGTGGCATGAAAAATAATTTTGGTATTGTGTTTGGTTTATTCACGAACTTGTAACTAATTATTGTCCTTGGGTTGAAGCATAGGTTGTGAAATGTATTCCTTGGCATTCAGCTGTTATTTTCTGTGAAAGTCTGAAATTCCCTGCAAGTTTGAGCACAGACTGTAATACCCATCACAGATGTTTCCACAGTGGAAAGAAAAATGAGTTAATATGAACAAACAAGGTAAAAAGTATGTTTTAGGGTAACGTGCTGACACTACACAAAGTGCCAAAAGTATGAAGCTTTGTACAACATTCATTTGAGAGTCCATTCAGTCACTGTATGCATACGGAAGTTAATTATTCATCCCATCCTGTTACAAGAGTCCACACCAGTAGCAATTTATACGAAGTGAGCACTGTAACCGAAAATAACCAGTACAAGTACATTGCTTCAAGCCCAGATTCCATTGATTTCCTCAAACAACAAGGAACAGTTCTGGATAACTCAGTTACCTAGCACTTTAGGTGAGAATTATACAGGTCTAAATATTAAGAGATACTGTTTTTATTGGTAGTATATCATTGCCTTTACTTTATTGTTATGGTATTCAAAGGGATGGCCAAAAAATTTATGGAGATGACAGTTTACCAGTGTTGAGAGATGCCATTATAATTGAGTATAGACCTGCATTCACTAGCTAAAGCATTTGATGGCCCCACCTTCATTCTTATTTGCATTTTCCTTTCCATCTCATCTGTGTGGTTTCTCTTCCCACCACTTCTGTCTCTTGACTTTTATGTGGCTTGTTTCTAAATATGGTGCTAAGAAAAATGTCATGATTCTGTTAAAGAAAAGTCAGATTAAGCCAGGATGGATCATTTGATCTTTGCAATATTCAAGTGATTGAACTCATTAAACGTATTCAGGCGAGACATTATGAGTATTGCTCACAGGCAGCTCTAGTAGACTTGATGGCATCAGTGAGAAGAAGTAGGGGACATAAGTTTTACAAAAGATTTGGTGCTTTTCCAAAACTTGTGCATTTTAGAGACTTGATATGAACTCTAAGGAGGATTTATCTCTAAAAGAAAATGCATTAGATTAAGTAGCTAAACAGCCAAAATGCATAAAGCTGATGTAATGGTGTTAACAGCTAAAAGCTGTTTAATGTAGTTTGAATACAAAATAATACATTACTGTATTGCTCAGGTTACTGAATGGGGAGGGAGAAGGTAGGCCATACCCTGAGTGAGGGGATCTCTCAACCTTTGTTTTACCAGGCTAATTTTATCCAGTTTTTTGTCCATTTGTTTTGGGTATCATAATGTATGGCTAAACTTCAGCAAAAGGAAGTTTTTACCAATCAGAAAAAGGTGTATAAGCAGGTTAGATTAGTTTGTTTTTCATATATAGCCAGGCCATTTGTAAGAGCTCAAGATGTTGAAACTGTGGGGAATACACAAGGTTTGCCTCACACAAAGACAGGCTAAGAAATGCCCCAGAAATCCTGCCACTGCAGAAAAATTGATAACGAGGAAACACGGTATAGGAAGATGAAGTTCTTTATCGTTACCAGAACTGAAGCTTCAAAGCGAATGGGAGGATGACTGTAGTGAACAAGGTCATAACCCACTTCAGGGGGAGATAGCTATTGAGTTAGCCAATATTTTTTTTATTTTTGAACTGAAGTGTATGTTTGTCAGTTTTATGAATAGTATTTTATTATTATTATTATTATTATTATTATTATTATTATTATATTATGCATTTTTAGTTCTCAGTTCGTGCAGTGTGACAGGTGTAATATAATATTTTGGCATTTAGTAAGAGTTTAGCAAATATTCATACAGACAAACATATAATTATTATTATTAATATTTTATTATTATTATTATTATTATTATTATTATTATTATTATTATTATTATTATTATTATTATTGATAACCAAAGTAATGAATTAAAGATTTTATTTTATATAATGGAGTGGTACCTCCATGTTTTTGCAAAACTGCATTTGTAGGGCCCCAGTGTGCCATTTTTGTTATATTACTTTACTGAATAAGTTTTTAACTCAAGTTACAGACATTTTGTGTTGATTAATAGTTATGAATATTTATGACAGGATTTTATTCAGATCATCAGGTCACTTGGTAGTGCCGAAGGAAATTGGAAATACTATACTGAATAAAGTTTCTCTAGTTTTGATTAGTAATTTTAGTGATTAGGTTTTTCAAAACACAAGAATATAATTGACGAAAACTAGGACAGACCTAAAATGCTGCCTGCTGTCAACTCAGGATATTCAGTGGTTTTGTATCAGGGTATATGTCCACAGTATTAATCATAGGCATTAGATTTGGGTGCCAGTCCTGGAACACAGAACTTTCCTTATGCACACTGTCAACACCAGAACTGAAACTTTCAAAGCTAATTCATAGTACAACTCACTGAGAAGGTCAGCTAATCATGGGAACTGGACTTGGAAGAATGTACCTCTTGTTTTTATGTACACATTTTTCTACTGATGTTTGTAAATCGTCTAAGAACTCTTTGGAATTCTGGACTTTGAAAAATTACTGGTGGTTATGTCACAAAGTGTAATGATTTATTTTTGTCAGATAATAGGACTTTCGCACTGTACAGTATTAGCAATTCTTGACACTAACAGTTACGGTGTTCGTCTGGGCAAATTCTAGTCGTTTAAAATGTCATTGGAACCAGGGATGACGTCATTGACATGGAACCAAATGTGTTGACTAGATGCACGTGAAAGCATGTGCCATTTACATGGGACTGAATTATATCTTAAGATCCTTCCAGCATCACAGAGCATTTTGAAATAAATGGAGAAGTGATATAACTTCCTGTCTTGATTAGATTTAATTTTGTGTGTGTGTTTTCTTTTCGTGGTAATATGATGGTGGCTAATGTATAGATATTAAAAGGTAGCCTTTCTTCTTTGTGTTTCGATCTGTTTTCTATGATGTGTTGTCTGGGAATCTTCGTTGCCCAACTACAGTATTGGTTCGTGTCTTCTCATCTTCCATTCTTTGTGCCAAACGTATGATATAGCACAGTGTTTACTTTCGAACACACTAAAGAGATTCGACATTTCTATGACCATATTAAATTGTTATTTTGTGTGAGGATTAATGTTAGTCATTAAGATAGATTAATATGCTACTCTGATGAATTTGTTGTTTATATAAGTGAACTTTTATGTATTGTCTGGTACCTGAATTATTATTATTATTATTATTATTTATTATTATTATTATTATTAACTGCCAAAGATACTCTGTAATACAGTAAGCCATGGATTTACGAGTTGTTGCATTCCATCTTGACCAGTTGTAAAACAAAAAATCATAAACCAAACAATATTAATGTGAAAAATGTTACATGTCAAATTAACAACCCACACTATTAGATTTTAACAAAGCTGTTTTGTCTCATATATAATTGAACTGTACGCTCTTTTTCAAGTAGAATATCAAACAAAACATGACTAGGGTGGGGGATTAAGAAAGAAATTAACTACTGGAAATGTGAAAGTATTCAACCCTCACTATAATTTTGGTAAAATCATCTACAATTGCTTCTTCTACTCTTAAGTTCAGTTTAGCAGACACATTACACTTATCTTGTAAGCTCTTAGGAGACATTTTCTCGGTATTCGCTACTGAATTTAATCATTCGGTTAAGTTCAGTACAGTGAAAATACTTGAATGCAATCAAACAGTTCCGTTTATTTGCTTCTAGAATTTACAATGCAGTTTTTCAGTACATTATTCACTTTCATATAGTAACGTACAAATCATCTTTAACAATGATCTACAAATTGCACAGGGTTCCACCAGAAGAACAATGCATACTGAGTGTGTATTTAAAAGAAAATAAGTTAATTATGGGTTTTTATTTTGAATTTCTGAAATTGTTTATATAACAATCGTATACCCATGGCTTTGTGTATATCTACAAATTTATTTGTTTATTTGTAGTAGTATATTCTTTGTATGGTGTCTTGATTACAGTACTTGTATTTGTGTAATGTCATCATCATCTGAGTTATTATTATTATTATTATTATTATTATTATTATTATTATTATTATTATTATTATTATTATTATTATTATTATTACTGCAATGATATACAGTAAGAATGTTTTAACAACTGCCAAAGATGCTGAGTGATATACTTATATATTTATTTATTCTTAGCGCTGTTCTGTCTTCTGTATTGTTACAGGCAAATGGGAACGTCTCGGATGTTGTAGTAGTTCCACGTGCTCTTGTAGAATTCGATCGAGGCCTACAACATTCACTTTGTAGTTTGTCACACACACATTCAAAGTCGAACCTTTTGAATATTATGCAAAAAAAAAAGAAGTATGTTAGTTTATATTACATTCAATATTTGTGACATAAGGTCCTTGCTCCTTATATGTTGTACAGTTAAATTGGAAGCTTCCGTTGTCTTCAGTGTGACAATGTAAATCAGAAACATTACGTAGGAGTAGGTAGTCTCTTGGTTTTACACATAGGGTAAGTTTTCCTTTCGAATTCAACTTTTACGACTTATGATTTTTGTAAATGGCTGTTCATAGTCTTGCATTTATGCTTCCATGTCTTCAGAGGTAGCCAACAATTGTAACGTACTGTAGTTCAGCGATGCAATAAGGTTTGTCCATCCATGTCTCCACCGCTGCTATTAACCTACAGTTGTAATTAATCCCTCCAAAACCCACATCCCTCCCATGTTCGTAGACATTGATATGTAGTAGACTTTTGCCTTTCCCTCCCTAATGAATGGCAAGGGTGTTTGCCCACGGTAGGCAAAGAGTAGCAAATGTTGCCTGATGTAGGTCAAATATAGCTGGCTTCTCTTGTCACAGGTGAACTTTTTGTTTGCGGTTACCTGTCACAGGGTGAGATTACATGCCTGCCTAAAGACTGATTTACAAGATTTGCCTTTTCCAGGTGAAAAAGATACTCTTGAGAGGTGTACGTACCTACGTATTTCTAGGCGAGAGACAGACTTCATTTCTCGTGAGTGAACAGACTTCATTTCTTATGAGTGAACAATGGTTGATGTTATAAGGTCAGTGTGGCAGTTATGTTTTGCGTACGAATATAAATAGTTTGTTTTGTGGTGTACTTACGAAAAATATCGTTTACTGGCACTTATGTACTTATGATGCTTTACCGGATTTGATCTCAAACTTAGATTAAATAGGGTGATGAAATTCCATATTTGATCTCATTGGTACAGGAATTTGAAGACCAAAATAGTTATAGGCTTAGTTTACTGAACATTACAGCAGGAGTACTGTAATACAGTACTCAAATGTAGGAACATGAGAGAATACGGATGTAGACTTCAGTTCTGTAAATCTACACTGGCCATTGTAACACCATGTACTGTATGTATTAAACTCTCATAGCATTATATGGCTAGAAATTATGTGAGATCTAACTTTGGATTGAACAATTCACTGACAGTTTTAACTCAGGACATTATTCAGAGCATTGAAGATACTATTTAAACAATTGTCAGTGTTGGATATTGTCTTATAGAATTCACATTTAGGATTTTCTCATGAACTCTGAATCAGTCCCAGTGTACTGTACAGTATTTGCTACTGAGTATTTTTCAGTTGCATGTCTTTATTTTTAAAGTAATGTCAGTAGCAAGGTAATGTAACATATGTTGTTGGTCATTCTGTAAGAATGGCTTTCTTAATACTTGGTCGTAAGAGTTTGCAAGATGATGTCAAGCCTTACTTCTTTTTTATTTTAGTAAGGTAATGGATGTTTTTCCCGCATTATATCCATTGTTTAACGATTAAGGGAGCCGAGGCTATGGTGCCTCCGTTGCTGTGGATCGAGCCTTTCAATTAAGAAATCACAAGATGTTAGGGGGCACTAAGTTTTGTATCGGTGGCTGTCATTTGTTCCGTTCCTTCTCCACGCACTTGTTACAAACGCTACTCCTGGATGCTCATTCGTCTTTTACACAGTGTCTTCGTCAAGTTTCTGATTGGTCGTGACCAACAGTTATCCATCTCGGAACAGAGACAAAATGATATTTTGCCCCTCTTCATTCAGCTGTTTATGGGATCATATTTGTATTTGCTTCGTAGGAGGTGACGGGCAGTGATGGTGATGCCTGTCGCCTCTGTATTGTTTCAAAAAGATATCTTAGTCATTTTAGGATGTAAGGTAAGGAACGTCCTGTTTTAATGTTGGGGAACATGACGCAGGTACTTCCTTGTTTATAAATTTATTTACTGGTATTGTATATAGTTTTCTTAAATCTGATTATAAGTACGGTAATAAACAATACAGTCATGGATCAAAGGAAGGAAAAAATTTGTTGTCTTTGTGTTAATTACCTTTGTGTTAATGGATAATTTGCTAAATATCAAATAGTGGCATCAAGAGTATCACACTTACTTGCAGGCATTCCAGACTTAATGTGTACAGTAATTTAAGTATTGAATGTAATGTGAAACTTTGTTCGTAGGCAGTGTTAATGATGGTTAAGATTTTTAATTTGATATTCTGCTGAATGTACACAACACAAGTTTCTCGGAACTACATTTTTTTTTTTGTTAGAAATATAACATTATACAGACATGCCGTGTTGCACTATATATGGTTTATAGTTTAGTAATACAATTACGATTCATCGAGAGATCTGAGAGGTTTTCATGAATGTACAGATATGCAGCAGATATTTTTGATGATCATTCCATAAACATGAGACTTATTGAAACCATTTCAACATGTTGTGAACTGGGAGTGCAGTACAGGTGTACTGACGTTTAATCACTTACAGACAGGCGAAACGTGACATCGTTAGTACATTGGTTCCTATGAGAAATCCAGAATGTTTTTGAAGCCTCAGTACATTCCTTTATACATTCCATTGCTTCCTTTTGTATGTTACCTGAAAATTCTACTTTCGCTGGTCAAGTGGTGATACTCTTGTGCTATAAATGTCCATTGTATTGTTTACTTGATTGTTTCAACTTTCTGTGTATGTTGTTTGCGTATACGCCACTGTGTACTGTAGACTTTTGCTACCTCATGGGTTTTTAGCATGTGGTATCATTAAGTAAACTTGATTGTTTCTTTCTTACATGTGGTATTATAATCTCTCTTATTTAGTACCCTAGTTCTTAAGAGGGAATTCGGTGACCGTAAAGGATTTTGTACCTCTCAATAGGCAGTGAAGCTGCAAATCTTTGTGCTAATACTTTTACCACTTGAATCCACGTTTTAGGTCTGAGCAGTGGAATTTGGGATTCTTTAAGTTTGATTTTTTTAGATTTCATTTCAAAAGGATGCAAATAAACTAATGGCAAGGTCAGTGCTTATAATTTCTTTTAGCTATCTGCATAGTACTTGTGTAAAGATTAAACATTATGGATTATAGATCTGCACAAAATAGTTACCAAAGTTCTAGTCGTAACTGTAACATGTAAGGATTACAGGTGTGTAGGTAACAGTGAACACCAAATTAAAACGTGCTAATGTGTATTTTGATGAAAAATAAGACATCGTTTTACTGATGATAGTAAATTGGAGCACTGGGCACATTAGCAGTTTCAAAATCTTCAAAAAAGAATATTCAGAATTCACAATTGTTGTATTGTACATATAATGACTCAAGTATCACCCAGCTCGGACATACAATACGTACATAGAAAGTGAGTCAAGGCATTACATCCGCTTAGGCTCTCTCGAGATGGTGTCAGCCATTCAGAAGGTAAGGTAATCGAAGTTGAATAGGAAAGCAGATGTCTGTAGTGACAGAAGCAACTATGAGTTCGCGCATAGCTTGATCATACGTCGTCATTAGAAAGGTCCTTTACTTAACATTGCATTAGACTTACATTACCTTTTGTTGAGTTCAGGAAGCTAGAGAAGCATTATTCAACTTGTCTTTATTTTCTAGTCAAACAAATCTTCATCTATATCTCAACTGTATATATATGTAGCGTAGAAAACTAAGCAAGAGATTACATCTTGTAAATATTATATAAATGAATAAAACATAGGTAGACTCTCAGAAGAATAGGATATCTGACTGGTGGTTTTCGGCATATGGTATTTTCTCGCGTTGCGAAAACGTAAAAATGTACTTTGAGATTTTGTCAAAGTGCGTTGAATTGGATCCACCACAAGATTCACAGGGTTATGAGTCACTGTTCCGTAACCCTTTTATTTTTGTTCGTCATCCTTTCAGTGAAAGATAACCGATATAATTTTGAAAGATTTTCTACTGGAAATAAATATGCTGGAAACCACTGCTCCTTACGTAGTCATTGGGTAACAAGAAAAATGCTTCATAGAAAATTTCTTGACATATCATTAGTCCTCCAAAAAAAAACCTATTCTTGATTCACCCAAGAGACTCGAGGGATTTCAGGAATCAGATTTGGAAAAATGTGCCAATACTAAACCTTAGTATACTCTAGTCATAGTGCCGAAGGGGAAGTACAGTACTGTGAAGAAGATTAGGATGCTTGAAAGGACATGACACCCCAGTTCTTTAAATGCAGATATACAGTATCATAGTCATTTGTTTGTAGAGAAACATTTTTACTACTGTATTTTGACTCTTCATCTACAGCTATACTACACATTTTTTGATGCCTTGTGCTTGAACAGGGTGCCATATTGGTTTTCGTGCCAAGCTATATTCCCGTCTTAAGTACGTTAACAGAGTCGAGCCAGCATTCAGTGCGGCGTGGTAGCGGTTGAACCACTGACGTGTTGCCAGTGTTGTGTAGGTTTATCCAGTGTGGGCCCAGAGTAAGATGGTATGCTTCAACTATTGGTGATCAGAAGCTATGTCAAAAGTATTTTTTTTTTTAAATTATATTTACTTTTGTATATCAGGGATATCATGAATGTTAGACCACTGTTATTCTTTTTGATGTCATTGAAATATCAAACATTTTTTAAAAGGAAAATATGATCAAAGTGCATTTTGTATTTGAATATTTTAACACTTCGTCCTTTTTGCCTAAAACATTCCAGTTTCCACGAGAAAAAAATGAAAGTTTTCAATGTAGAAGGAGAAGAAAGACTTCGCAGTGTTACCAAACTCTTTTTTTGTATTAGAAACATGATTTTGCATCTAGATGATGAGTGCTGGTCTGTCCTGGAATGTGGCAACTTTTCTACCTTATCTACCTTATATTTTTTTTCTTCCTGTACTTGTTAACTCTTCCAATAAATAGTTAAAGCATAATAAGTTTGTTTTGCATTTAGATCTGGTTTTTGGAAAGATAATATCTGACGGAAGTTTTGACGCTGTCATTTTAATGTTTGTTTGGAGATATTTTTTTTTTTTAAAGTATGAAGTTTTATTAGTAGTATGCAGACTATTTTCTTATTAATTCCAAATCTTTGTCACTGTCATTGTTAGATTTCCGTTGCGTGTTGCCCTTGTATGAGGGGTAATGGCTACAAGGTTGCATATGCAATGCAGTGCAGTTGCTTATGCAGACTGCACTGTTGCATATGCAATGTAGTATTGTTGCCTAAGCAATGCAGCACTGTTGCTTATGCAATGCAGAGCTGTTGCATAAGCAGTGCAGTGCTTTTGCATAAGCAATGCTGCACTGTTGCTTATGCAATGCAGAGCTGTTGCATAAGCAATGCTGCACTGTTGCTTATGCAGTGCAGTGCTGTTGCCTATGCAATGCAGTGCTGTTGCCTATGCAATGCAGTGCTGTTGCTTATGCAGTGCAGTGCTGTTGCCTGTGCAGTGTGGTGCTGTTGTTTATGCAATGCACTGGTGTCAGTACTAAAAGTCCACTGCAGTATCATTTTAGCAATTGGCAGCAAGAAACAAATATCAAGTTTACCCAGATGTTAAATTTTCAAGGAATTTCAGTTCAATGAATAAAAATATCGTTACTTAGAACAAACCCTTCATAAGGCCAGCCTTATGAGGAGTAAAGATGCTGATTCACTGGTCTGGTTAAACTTTTCATAAATTATAATGGTGATATTTTTATCTACTTATCATATATTCCATCTGCCCACTTCAGTGTCTATCCAATTTCTTCAAGTTTTTTTTTTTTTCATTTCCACTTGAGAAAATAGTTAATAACCCATTACTAGAACAAAAATTATGCTGATTATACTTAGGACTTCAATTTTTTTTTTTTTTTTAGCTGGCATTAAATATCAGCAGCTGACGTCACTGACGAAATCATAATTGGTGGAAACTCGTGCAACTCACCACCCACCAGAGGTTCACTGGCCAATGAGAGGCAAGGTTGAAGCTTCAATGATATCAGCTCTGGATATTTACCGTCAGCTCCAGGCAAAATAATGGAGGGTGAGATATAGTTCAAGTAACTGATGTGGCTGAGCCAGATGTGTACATTCAAGTGGTTATCCTAGGGTAGAGCCACTCTGGAGGGTGTGGGGAGTTATCTTGGACAAATATATAATTTTTATTAGAGCTAAAGTCAAAAGTTTGGCTAAAGAGACCCTCCTCACAAACAAGCCAATTGGAAGCCAAGTTTTATCATTCTAGCTCTCAATGAAAGCAGTGGCAGGAGGAATAAAGAAAGGAAAAGCTAGGATTCAAAATACAAATCCTAAAATCTCACATTTTAAAATTCTGGAGTTCACAGATGCTTAGGCCTAAACTCAAACATTAGACTATAAGATGATTGTGATTATGTGGTCTAAGAAAGAGGTGCCTTCCAAAACTATTATGACTGAATGAGAAGTTGATTTTCAATCTGAAACAACCACAAAAGTATCAGCCCATCTTCCAAACTATCAAGGAAAAGTTGCATTATTGCAAAAGCACCAAGACTGTCTTATATTAGGAAGTGGCAGACTGTTTCTGGAAGCCAAGATTAGAATGTAAGAAGGGATTAGGCCTGTTGTGAGGACTATTTTCTGCATGAATGTTTGATGCGAATGGAAGAAATATATAAGGTTGAAGCTGTTGATAAAAACATTTTTACTCAGTGTACGTTCCATAATTTGAGCTGCAAGGGTATGAAATTTGGAGAAACGATTAGTGGTACACAGGTTAGGCCGAGTGAAGGAATGGAACAGTAAGCTTTGAGATGATTCGGTCATGTGGACAGCATGGAGAATGATTGATGGGTGAAAAAGGTTAATATTTCAAGTGTTAGAAATTGGTGGGAGGGGTACTGGAAAAGGTCCTTAATATCCGGAAAGAACTGAACCAATTCTGGAAAAACTGTAGAAGAAACTTTAGCTCTGTTTAGAGCTTAGTAACCATCATAAATTAAAGAAAAAAAATAATAGGGACAAATTCAAATTCAACATCCATTAAGATTGTCCACCCAGAAACCTGGGAACCTGGAGAATCAATACACTCGACCTCATTTAGCATATGTCTTCTGTATTAAAGAACACGATGATGTAGATACGGCAGAAATGTCTTCTAAATGAAATACTTGACAACCCGACACTAAAAGAAAGTCATATTCGAGTTACGTAAATGAATCACGTGTACGTCTTCTGAGTAGGCCTAACCCATCCAATGGGGGAAATGATTTATCGTTAGGCTAGTCCTCGAAGAAGGAAAACTATAGGAATTGATGTATTAACATCATGATTTTTGATAAAACTACGACTTTAATAATTTTAACATTAATGCAGTCATATACGAATATCATGATTATACCCGTTGCAATCACTCGACTTCTGTTAATGACAGTTGTATGCCTACGCTTAACAACACCAAAAACTATAAAAAACATCAGGAATGTGTCATAGCTTTTGGTTAGGTCTAAGAAACAAGGAACACGAAATTAGAAACGGAAAATTTAAAATGCATGTGAAACAGGAACGATTAATTAGGCCTATATTTAGGTTATATATTTGGTTTTCGGCCTAGTATTTGCTTCATATAGAACCGAACTTATCATCTCTATGAAAACTGTTAAATCAACTGAAAGAAATTTAACATCTTTGTACGAAATCTTCCATTACTTGAAAAAACCATTTTTGTGCATATGGTGAGAAACGAAACCAACTAGGGAAAGCAAACACCAAATACGATGTCAGAAGGTTTTCTCCTTTTTTTTATTTATACATCAGACATTCGAATACATGAGGAATGATGGGTACAAGAACTTAGTACTAATCCCTTTAAGTAATCAGGCCATTGCTGTATAGACCTATAATACAATCATGTCTTTGAGTTAAACACCTAAAAACAACTGCCCCAAGGCTGTTTCCTTCTTAAGCCAGGCTCCCCCCGAATTTGGCTTAAGAGGACACAGACTTCAGTCTCTTTTTTTTATGCATATAATTATATTCATATAATTATATATCTTTCCTAATCTACTTCTTATTTCATATACCAAAAATACATTTATTCCAGAGAGTTCTACGCTATGAACTTTATCAAAAGAGTTAACATGGAAAGGTGCACATGTTAGTTTTCAGAGGCTTTGCATACATACACACACACACACACACACACACACACACACACACATATATATATATATATATATATATATATATATATATATATATATATATATATATAGTGTTATCCCAAACAAACTTAAGGATATACAGTACTTGTAGACGGAACCCGTCTCATGAGATTTATGGGATTACTAGACAGATTCAGGATTACTGAAACATCCCCTTTGTGGTCACATTACAGCGTCAGTCAGTCTCCATCGAGTGTATGAACATGGAATATACTGAAATCGGTCCTTGTCATTTTATGTAATTAAAGATTACATAGGGTTACATACTTGATAAATACGAAAACGTATCTGTTAAAAATTCACAGTTCCGCGCAGCAGTATATAATCTATGAGCCTTACTGGAGGGTCCGTATTTTTAAAAACTTCTTCAGTTAAAACTCACTTTCTTTTCACTTAACCCCTAGAGGTTAATTTTGACTTAACTGAAAAAATATCAAACTTGGCAGAAGAGTCCCTTTGCCAATAGGCCTAGCCCCTAATGATGCTTCTAAACTATACACAATTTTACATAACTTTGGGGTTTATGGCTGTAAAGCTTAAATGGGATGAAGACAAAATTGCCTGATTATCAGGAAAATTGGTAAATACAAAGTTTAACCTAAAATTTCGTGGGTGGGACATGGGCTTCAAGCTAGAATATTTTACACGCATTTTTCTGGATAAAAACGAATATTTCGGGTATGTAACCGTTGATGTATATTGTTTATGCAAAATAAAAAATAATAATAATAAAAACGATTTAGTTGAATTGAAGAAATCAGACAACGATAAAAAAAAATTTGACATAAACATTTCATCTTGGAAGTCTAAAAGAACAAGAATGTTGGTGGCATGTTAAAAATAACTATTGCTCAGAACGTCATAACTTCCCAGAAGCACAACTATTTTAATGCAAAATTCAAAATGACAACTATACTCCTTCACGGAAAAGTGAATAAATAAACCTTTTATCTCTTCTTCGAGATCTTTTGGTCCAAGGAGGCAATAAAATGCACACACAGGTTCTTCAACTCCCGTCTGAATTCTTGTTAGGTTCAGGGCCTTGCCTCTGCCCCTCGCTCTTCCCTTCTCATCACAAGGCCAAACCGTTTCATTCTTGCAGATCTTAGTCTATTCTCCAGCTTCCGGACTATTATCTTTTCCATAATTTGTAAGTCCTTATGTCTCTACTGTGTAGCTTACATCTCTGGTATTACACTTAAATAACAACTCTATTTACTTACAAGGTTCTCTTCTTATTTCCTTTTAGTCTAGAAAACTTTCTCTCCACTTTCCCCAGCCTCGTGCTACCCTTTCTCTTACTGGCCCTTCAGTTTGGGTCTTGCAGTCCATGTGAACTCTGTGATCCGATCCCAAGTATCTCTCATAAGACATAGGCCTAATACATCTGATGCAAAAATGAGGGTAGACCTACTTTATAACTTTCACAATTAAGTCCTGTAAGTCTAAAGACATGATTTGGTATATGGATGAGCTATGCTGAATATATTTTGTCTTTCTGCAATCCTATTTAGGAGATTTCAACGCGTTCTTTCTCAAATTAAACACTGTTATACCAAACATCAAAGTAAAATGGGAAAAGGGTTACAGAATCGTTGGGAAGAATTTATCTTTGCTTTTGGTCATCTCATCGCCATGAGGTCAGTTAATGAATGTCTACAAAAAAAAAAAAATAAATAAATAAATAAAATAACAATAATCCCCAAACATTGAGACAAACATCTCTGACAAAGGTTACACTAAACCAAGGGTGCGTTAAAAAAAAATTCTCCCCCAACATGAAAAAAGTTAAAATCAACACGGTCAAGTTCAGATATCAGAATGCTATACTAATTACTTCCCCTGTACGTAGCACTAACTGCGCTGTATGCTAGAATACACCACATATAGTTTTAGCACCAACATTATAAACAAGAATGCAATGCTTACTGACTTTGGTTATATTGGTTGACTCACAGTTAACCCCCCCCCACCAAAAAAAAAAAAAAAGATGCTTAACAACTTTGTTGCAAAGCATACGACAGCTGGATCTAGTATATAATATATCTCCAAGGAGATATTATTTTGTATTTTGTAAATCCTCGTATGAGCGTGTATACGTGTGTGCGTTTCTCTCGAAGATATCTCTCTCTGTAATGACATGATACTTTTAATGGCATGAACTAATTTTCTTGATGTGGGTTTGTTTACAGTTCAAAAGCTACATCGTCAATATTGCCTATATCACTAAAGTGTAGTTTTGCATTTGGTATTATGTAGGTGTCTTTTGTTTATAACTGTGACAATAAGGAAAGATTATATATCTGGAAAGGTATACGAAATTTTCCAGCAATCGAAAAACATCAAAATTACAATAATCCTGATTCATCTCGAATAGACTCAAGTCTTTTGGAGTTTAAAACTCTTGACTTAACACCATTTTCACGAAAACTTTGCTGTTTCAATGGGAAAACAAAAACTAAAAATGTCAAAATTCAAAATAAAACTCTTCATAATGATAATAAAAAAAAAAAACATGCATAATAAAAATAACACAATCATAAGTGATACCTCAGTGCTGTGTGAATTAGGGTTACAAGTAAATAGTCAAATTCAGAAATAACAGTTTTCTATCTAGATGACAAAGCCAAACAATCCTAGGCCTATTGGAATCCAGACCTAAATGATTTTGAAATGAAATTACCAAATGCAACGGTAAAAACAGACATTTAACCTAAATGAATTTCTGGATGTTAAAGTTACGATTAAGGAGAATATGAAAGACTAAATACATAATTTTGGAATGCTTACATTAACTTCATCTCTGCTCTGGTCATCTATTGAAAGTAGGCCTAAGTAACGTGACAAAAAAATATTTAACGAATTGAAGCACAAAATCACTAAATGCCACACAAATTTAAATAGTTATAGTTTACGAGATGTCACATCACAAAAATTAAACACAAACGAATAACAATTATATGTAAACAACCTGAAAGAAAACAAAGTTTTCTAAATTATAACATTATTAGATAAAGAACTATCAGTCAAGAATCATTTCGGAGCAAATTACAGCAGTTATACTTAAAAATAAAGGAAAAGTATTTTAATTGTTGCCTGGTTGGATGGAAAAATATACACTCTTGTCGTATTATAAATATATGTTAATTATAGCCGTTGAAATAAGGAAGCTTAGTCAATCAATCAATTTCTTATCAGCTGTAGTTTCTTGATGGCTTCCACGCGCTGTAAAGGAGGTTTTCAATACTAATTAAACTAAAGTAATTACGCAGTCGACTTTTCATGGCTCAATATCAGTGCTATTCCGAAAAACAAGGTAAATCATTCAAAAAATAATAATTTCAGCTATTCAATTATTATAACTATGCACAGATGATAATTTGTATTACGTGAAACGGTATATACGATTTTCATGGCCAGATATAAGGGATGAGAATCACTGGTATCAATAATCGAATAAGAAATTGGATTTCAGTAGAAGATATACATCGTCTCTATTTGATTACATTATGAAGACTTTGGAACTTATACTTTGTATTGTAAGATGTACTAACATGCCCTAGAAATAGTAGAAATTAAAATTAATACCTCTGTCAAAGTAAATAATATGCCCTTTTCAATCATGGCGGCCTACCTCGCAGTGATTCGAGTGATTAGTATGACAAAGCTACCATTGTTGACAGCTGTCACTAACCAGTTACCAGTGTACCATTTTCAGTAATAGAGTAACGTTTTGGAATATGAAACTTTGCTTGATTATTTGCATATTTATCGGAATATTATATATTTTTTAAGTTTGTGAGTGTGTTAAGTTAATTTGTGAAATGTGGAAGACTGAATTTAAGAGTGAAGAAGTTTACATCTAACAAGAATGATAAAATTCCTTCTGTTTGTGAAAGTTATTCACATAAAAGTAAGTATATTTCTTTGAAAGTAATCGGTTGTTTTGAATATTTTTTATGATATTTATAGACTAAAAATAACAATGTGGCATTTCTAAGAGTATTATGGCAATTTATGGTTTAATGACAGATGTAATATGTCAGGTTAAGTGTAGCCTAGGGTATAGTTATAATTTATTTATGCCTTTAATAAGTTCCTTGTATTTTAAGAGGTTTTAAAAATGATTTTGACAAACTGAATGTTCATTTTCAGTGCAAACACTCTCTTAGTTTATTATAACTTCTATTATTAATAATTATGGCCTGTCTGAAACCCCCTCTCTTAACTAATGGGAGGACCTAGCACCCTAGGTTAGGTTAGGGCAGGAAGGTTTGGTCACTGTGCATCCTTTTTTTTTTTGTTTTTTTTACTCAAATTTGCTTCTCCAAGTCAAAAAACTCCAGGCACCTACTATGGTTTTGTTAGATATACAGCATAGGGAATGGTGATATATCAGCCCTGCATCTGTGGTAGAAATGAATGTGAAAATCGTCAGTTCACTTGCTAAACACTTTAAACAGCATATTTAAACAGTATTGAAAATACGGAGTATATTTTTATGACTGCTAATTGTGGGGTTTTACATATCAGACCATTATTGTTGATACAAATCATTCATTTTTTCATTTCCTTTGCACATAAAATCCTACAAGTTTTGGAACTCTAAAAAAAGAGTAATGTTCACCAACGGGAAAAATTATATGAAGATATAAAGCACAGAAAAGGGCAGTGGAACCAGCAATTAGAGGGTTACATCCTAACCTAATCTAGGACACCAAATCCTACCTGGCTGTGAATCCCTGGACTGCCAATGTAGCTTATACATATGGTATTGCTTACTTTAAATTTTTAAAGTAAGCAATACCATATTATTAAAGATTTTAAGTCAGAAGTGTGGTTCTTTTGTTGTTAGTAACAAAAGCTTCAGTAAAAGAGGCTTACTCGTCACCAGTGTAGTACAGTTCTTTGCATTACTGGTATCAGAAATTGTATTTAGGGAAAATTGTAGTTCCAACATAGGTGGCTATAGATGTAAGAAGGCATTGACTCATTCAGCTTATTTTCACATGGTGAACCACTACAAAACTAAAATCTGTTTCTATCTTCAAGAATCACAACACATCATCAATCTATTTAATGTTTTAGTAATGGCATCAAGAGCCTTGATGAAGCACGGTATACCAAACTTGAAAGGAGGGATATTGGTGAAGAATTTTCATTGAGCTGAATTTTACATGTTTGTCAATAAGTTGTGGTAAAATCCTTGGGACACACACAAACTTATAAGTGCATTCCATTTTAAGTTTCAAGTTATGGAATTCAATACTTGACGACTTGAGTATTTTCTCACACACATTTTTAAAAAGTTACAATTGGGTAGACACATAAGGCTCTGTTTCTCAACACCTGAAGAAACAAATCATTTAAATACGTCAGGATCATCCTTGACAAAACATGTAATACATAGAGGGTACTTCATGGTTTTTCTTTGTTATTATACACATAAAAACAGATTCATCTGGAGGAAGGCATCTTTAGACCCTGTAAAAGGACTCCTCAGTTGTGTAAACCAGATATACTTCTTTGTAAACAAAGATAAATGATAAATAAATAACTTTTCCAGATTACAGTGCAGGTAAAGAAGAAGAATTTTATACATAGGTTGAGTTGCCATTGATTTGTGCATTCGCACAGTTAGTGAAATTGTTGAGAATACACTTTCTGTAAAGGACCATTGATGTTTTTGACGATCTCTCAGTCACTGACCGCTTTTTGGGTACTGTGGTGGTACTTGTGGTTGTGGAGGAAATTGGGCATCTCCCTTGACCCTCAGTTGAAACCTGAAGATAAGGAAAAGAGTGCAGTGTTTTAGTCTTCATTATAAACAGCCAAGTATTACAGATAGCTTGTGAAGGACTTTGAGGAGGAGGGTTACGTATTTTTTCAGGAACTGGAGGTACTGTAGACAGTTCATTACACTGATGCTGAAAAGATATTTCTAAGCTGCTTTCACTGAAAACATTAAAGACAGTTTAATTGATGGCTGAATAGTTTCTAATTTTCAATTAGAAAGGTATGCAAATGTAATTTATGAGGTAAAGTAAGCAAATGTCATTCAGGGAATAAAGATAGGCTACTTGAATCATGTAAATGATGCTGTCAACTTAGCTTTAAAGATTATGGTTCCTTATTAAGTGTGAACATTCAACAAATGTTGTTCAGAGGTGAATGACTCATATTGTTATGGGTGATGAGGCCATACCTGAACCAAGAGAGACTTCCGCTGTGGTTCCATCGACCCAGACGAAGTGGAGCAGAAGTCTGAGGAAACTTTAGACTCTAAAGATGTGAGATTTGTGGTGCGACCTGAGGAGGGACCCTTGTTGGATGTGTCAAGGCGCAGAGGTGAGCAACAAGAACGGGATATTAAGATAGCCTGCAAAGAGAAAAGATTGTGAGTAAGGGGATGTATAAATATCATCTGTAAATACTTTATAGGTTATTTTGAGGGTGTTTTTCTCTGAATGGTCTATTTATGTTTTTGTTGATTGTGCTTCATCTACCTCTTCCCATCTGAGAGATCTGGTCGACCAGACTCTTTCTCTTCTTTTCATCAGTGACCTCCTTCAGATCCAGTTGTGCTTGGTCAGTTCATATGGGGCTCATTTTGCTTTACCCATCAGTTCTTTGAAGGTCGTTTTCAACATCTCTTAATCCTTTGTGATGTTTTAAATGGGAGTCTGGAAATTAACTAAAAGGAAAATTAAAACTCGACTTGTTTCAATGTTCCCATGACCAATTTCCTCTTTATCTCCCTGATAGTTATTTTGCATTTGCAGCATTGTTTCAGAATATGGAAATGAGCCCCACATCTCAGTATTCCGTGTGTAAAAGGGCTACAGCACTGGCCTGGGTAAGTGGGTAAGTCTGCCTCTACAAGATTAGGATGTATTTTGGTGCCACATGTACTTTGAATAATTTCTTTCTATCTATGTGGGACCGGATAGTCGTTTCGTTTATAATTATTTCCATAACTGGGAAGCTGCATTACAAGTCATTCATGTAACAACAAAGTACAGTAATCCTTCAGTTATCCACACTCACATTATCTACATTATCTGCAAGCAATCTGCACCCAGGCACCCAAGATATATGTGTAATATATACAGTGTTAGAAATCATTTTCTGAAAATTATAATTGCCTGTAAGGGAGGAAAAATATCAGTCATCATCTGTTGTTAAAATAAAAAGCAAGAAATTGTTTCAGTGACATCAGTCATAATGGAGCCAAGGCCCAGACAGAACATTTCCATTCAGCAACTCACCTTGAAACCCGACCTGAACTTGTCGTTGAAGAATGCGTAAAGGATTGGGTTGATGCAGGAATTGGAGGCCCCGAGCCACTGAGCGATTGGGGCCAAGGTGTGTATGACTTGGTACTCCATTTCTGTTGGCTGTGACCCAAACTGGAACAGAATAATGAGGAAAGGTTTAATGGAATGTCTTTCTATTTTGGTTAAGGATTTTGGGTGTATTTATGCCTGCAAATGTTTGTATGGTATTGTCTGTCAAAGTCTTGTGGGTACGTGCATGCCTATTTATACGTACAGCTGTATAAATGTGCATTGTGTATCAAGCACCTTGCCTGGCCTGGTACGTTTTATATTTTTGTTTTCCCTCCACTCAGTTCAAGTTTTGTATCCCCTCATCATTACTACTTATTCCCCTCACCTCACTATACTTTGTATCCCCTTACCTAACGACTTTGTTTCCCACAATCTTGCTACGTGTTGGCCTTCGCCTGCATTCACCTGACTACCTTACTACTTTGTCTCCCCTCACTTTACTACCATGTTTCCCTTCACTCTGGTTCCTCCTCATCTCACTACTTTGCTTCCCCTCACCTTACTACACTTCATTCCCCTCACCTTGAGTCTCGCAAAGATGACGTACAGAGGAAGCCAAGACATGGTGAAGAGCACCACCACAACCAGCAGCATCTTGATCACTTTGATCTTGGACCTGTGGATCATCATGGCCACCCCTTCGTCCTGTCTCTCACCTGGGAGCTTTCGGCACCATACCTGCAGGGAAGAGAGAGATTGGGTTAGGTTAGGTTAGGTCTGGTAGATGACCGAGATAGAGTGCCTTTTCCAAAAGGTTTGGGACTTGAGTCCTTTCTGTAAGCGTTGCCTTTTACTTTTTCCTTAAGTGTTGCCTCTTGCTGTGAGCATGGAAGTTACATTCTTTTCTTAAGTGCACAGTTAACATTATAGACTACAGCAGTTCAGTTTCACTTACTCATATGAGAGGCTGTATTCTTGTATACCTGGGTTTCTCCATCTATATTTAGGTTATTCTTATGATCTTCTCATACCACTACTAAATGCTTTGTTGATTGTAGATAGTTTAGTTGATAGTGTTCTCAGTGTGCTGAAAATTTAAATTTCTGTCTTCTTATTGCAGACTCACCAGTGACTAGCCTCAGACTATTGAATTTACTACCCATATCTTCTCCTTCTGAGTGAAAAACATCATGGAAGAACCATTTTGTAAAGGTACGTCTGTAACTGAAGTGTTAAAGTGTAGATACCAAAGCAATGCCTCTCCTGACCAGTTTCTTCCAATGCACGTGAGACTTATCAGAATTTGAGTGGAGGAATTGTCCTTGAATGGAAATGTTTATCTTCATTTGTTTCTTTTGGCTAAACAACATGGAGTGTTGTTGTCTTGATGGGAACCATTTTAACGAGGATCAGTGTGAATTGTTTGAACTTGGCAGTCACAAACTTTTTATTTTCTTGCCCTTAAAATTGTGAAAGATCTTGCGTTGAAATTTTGGTTCCGTGGCCATTTTATAGAAGAAGGTATTGTTTTGTTCCATGTTTTGCCTTGAGAAACTGAATGGCATCTAGGTTGTTCGTAGTATGTTTAAAATGGAAAACAGCAGTAGTATATATTCAAATATAAAGCCATAAATACCCCTTGCTATCAAATCCACTTTAGCCCCCACCTTACAACAAAAGGGAATTATACTGTATATATGAAAATACTTTAGAGTTAACAAATGTAAACAATGAAACATATTCTTTATATATCTATGTTTTGCTTACACTGTCATTGATCAAGAACAGTACGAGTACTGTACCTTCTGCCATATAAGGATGTAGCAGATGGAAATGACCGTGAGAGGTAGGAGGTAACACATGACCAGGTTTGCCAGCACGAAGTACAAATTACCCCCTTCTTCGTCTGGCCACTTCTCCGTGCATATCTGTAATGGGATAACGGGTTCGTTTAGTAGTTTGGTAATAAAAGGATGGGAAAGTACAGTATAGAACATAATTAATTACTTGAAGAATAAATTTTAAGCCGATAGGTGGCTGTGGTTTAGGATAGTAAGTACAAGTTGCTGTTAAGTAAATTCTTACTGTTTTTGCTCATTGGACAGAGTACATGCAATAAAATCAGATAATGTATCTATATGAGTGATTAGCCTGCCTGTCTTAATCTACATAATCAGCTTTTTAAATCTTTTGGTAATGTTCTGGATCTAAAAGCACAAAATCTTTCTGCTACAGTTTAGGACAAAATCTGAGTTTACTACTGCCCCTAGCCATTGTGCTATGGGTATCCTTGTGAATCAGTAAATTCCAAGTACCACGCCTGAGAAAACTTTGTGGCTAACCCATGTGCCAGCTTGAAAACAGTAGAGACTGATTGTAAAGCTATAAAGCTACCAGAAATCAATGGTGACCCTCATGCAGTCAAGAAATTATATCTGGCACTATCTCTGATTTTAGCTTGATGCCTCAGCAGGAAACTTCTGCATTTGTCTTGGTTAGTCAAATTGTTTTTTTTTTATTATTATTTTACATAAATGCTGATCAATATTCGACAGTACTACTTTTGGATTACTTTTATATTATTTCAATCAGTATTCGGCACAGCTTACAGTTTTCACATTCTGTCTGTCAGAAAAATGTGTTTTAGATACAAGAGCACATTTAATGTCAACTTTTACATTTTTTGCATTATTGAGTTGGTTTCAAATCTAACAGCATCATCCAAGTTTGTTTCAAGTTCCCATTGCTTTGTTTATTGATTGATTGATAAATTCATTTCACATCACGCATCTTTGATCATACTAAGTGAATAAAAACGGTCCCTTGCATCCAATTTATCTTGTTTTTCACATAGCACTGCACCTTCCTTTCGGTCACAGGAATTAATCGGCAATAATTTGTTTGAGGGAAGATTTTTCTAAATCTTAGAAAAATACTTAAGCAGTATTTAGAGAGAAATTTACACATTTTTGCTGCATCAGTAGCAAAATTTACACGTTTTTGCTGCATCAGTAGCAACCCTAGTAGTTATGTCTGGGTCGTATTTTTACGTTGGTCTGTGTATACATTGTACAGTGACACAGAAAATTGCTAAGGTTGCTGTCTGTCAGACATTCAGAATAAAGAGTGCTAATTTTACATTAGGAACATTAATTCAAGGGTTACTAAGCTGTGTACGTTGAACATATGTTACATATGTGATTTCTGAGGTTTATCTGAATTGCTTTTCCCACATTAGTATTTAAGCCAAGATGTCTAAAGTTGGAGGCCTCAAATCATAGGATTGCAAGGAGGTAAACCTGTAGGCTAAGGGTTCTAAGGCTGGGAACCACTAATCTAAGGATTCTTAGGGTGGGAACCACTTACCTAAGGATTCTAAGGCTGGGAAGCACTTACCTAAGGATTCTAAGATTGGGATCTCAGAGCTAAGGATTCCTAGGTTGGGAACATTTTGTCAAAGATTCTAAGGTTGGGAAAACCTGAACTAAGGATTCTAAGGATTCTAATATTAGGAACCTCAGATCTATGGATTGTATGGATTCTAAGGGTAGAAACCCCAGAGCTACGGATTCTAAGATGGGAACATCCGAGCTTAGGATTTTAAGATTGGGAACCTCAAGGCTAAGGATTTAAAGATTGGAAACATCTGAACTATGGATTCTAAAGTTGGGAACATCTCATCCAAGGATTCTAAGAGAGAACACCAGAGCTGAGGACTCTAAGGCTGGAAACCTCTGAGCTAAGGATTCCAAGATGGTGCGCTCATTATATGTAGCAACGCTCGACAAAACCCTGCATTATAAGTCCAGTATCCTGAAGACCAGGCCCTTACCTTGAGATCAGTGTTGGGAATGGGCTCCAGCTTGAAGAAGATAGCCCAGGGGAGGGTGATGGTGAGAGAGAACACCCAGATGACGACGATGATCCTCCTGCAGGTGCGGGAGGTGATCTGGCACTTCATCGGGTAGCAGATGGCCAGGGCCCTGTCCACGGAGATCGCCACCAGGGTATTGATGGAGGCCGAGACACTCACTCCTTGGAGGTACGTCACGGTCTTGCACACGAAGAGGCCTAGGACCCAGGCTGGTTTTGGGTAGATAGAAAAGAACATGGCAGTACATTATTAGAGACTGGAGGTACTTAGTTAAATGTTTGGACCTTACTTATCAAGGAATTAACTAGCAAATGTATACAATTAGCGAGAGATTTATAGTATTATGGTAAAATTAATGGGCTCTACAAAGGCTGTCCGTATAGTAGACCTCTGCGAAGTTTAAAATAGAATTGGTATAGTAAGAAATATGGAGATATGTAGGAATGGTGAAAAGTTTAACTAAGGTGAAAGGATGGGCTAGAAGGTTTAAAGATGGTTTGGTCATGTGGAAAGAATGGAAGATGAACGGCTGGTAAAAATAGTGCATAACTCAAAAGTATTAGGGTGAAGGAAGCAGAGGAAGACATAGAAATAGTAGGATAAACTGGATGAGATTCATATTGGAGAGGAATAGTGTTTACAGAATAAAGGTGAATTGTGCAGTATATTTAGGTGTTTTGACACACTGCTGATGCTCCCTCTCAGTAGGTGTATAAAGTAGCAGATATTGTGAAAGTTTAACTGCATTCGTGGTTCATACAAGATTCAGTAGTTGATGTATGAATGTAGCAGTGACATTGTATTGATTTTTCTCAGAAGTCACCCCATTTGAGAGACAGGTTATATACTTCTTCTTCTTTTTCTTCTTCTTCTTCAGACCAATTTTTTGTTGTTACAGGTTCTTCTTCTTCTTCTTCTTCTTCTTCTTCTTCTTCTTCTTCTTCTTCTTCTTCTTCTTCTTCTTCTTGTTACCAATTTTTGTTGTTGTTACAGTAACCTCCGCTTTTCATTAAAACTTCCAGCCTCCCTCAGATATTAATGTCAGGCATCCGTATCCGGCCAATCCCGGGCCCTCTCTCTCTCCCAGGCGAATTCACTCATTATGCTGATAGCGGAAGATGTAAGTTAAATCTCGGAGACAAAAGGCAAGAATGAATTTCTTCCTGACAAGATTAAACCTTTTTTTTTTTTTTAATTTTAATTCCTTCCTTTGTGTCTGATTCATTTTCATATATTTTTTATTAATTTCTGAGGGATAATTTTTCTCTCTTTCCGAGGAATGAGGAAGAGGAAGGAAAGGAGGCGAAGATAATGGGAATAATAGTGTCCCATGATTTGGGTTGTGTTAAAATAGAACTTATTTAGCTTATGTTAAAATGTCTCATGATTTGAGTTATGCTAAAATTGCAATGGTTTGTGTTAGAGTGACCCGTGATATGGTTTATGTCCCATGAATTATGTTGGGGATTTGTTAAAATGTCCCATGATTTGGGCTGTGTTGAAACGCCCCATGATTCGTTAAGAAGTCCCTATGATTTATGTTAAAATTTCCCATGGTTTCTGTTAAAACGTCCGGTAATTTCTGTTAAAACGACCCATAATTTGTAAAAGACACGTTACAATTTCCCATGATTTATTTTAAAATGTCCCATGATCTGAGTTGCGTTAAAGTATCCCATGATGTATATTAAAAACGACCCATAATATGTAAAAACAATTCATAACATCCCATGATTTATGTTAAAATGCCCCATAATTTGAATTACGTTAAAACGATCCATGATTTATGTTCCAATGCCCCATGATTTGAATTACGTTAAAACGATCCATGATTTATGTTCCAATGCCTCATGATTTGAATTACGTTAAAACGATCCATGATTTATGTTCCAATGCCCCATGATTTGAATTACGTTAAAACGATC